>NC_134085.1:187702624-188006165 GCF_000715075.1 Nicotiana tabacum
CCTCTCTCATATTAGTCTTGCCATCTCCAAGGTCCTCAAGGGACCATGGCTAGTTAGCTTGCATCTATGGTTCCTTTTTCGCCTGTTTCAAGCCGTTCTAGTGTGATTCCGAGTAAGATCGTCCTATATTGACTACGTTCTATGAGTTTCTTAACATGTTTCTTCACCTTTGTGTTGTTCTCGTTGAAACCCTAATTTCTTTTCTAAACCTCATAGATCTGTACAGATCTAAGATGATATGGGTTTATTTCATGTGAGTTTTATAATAACCTTGAGGTTCTTTACAAGAATCATATGATTTTTAAGTGATTTTCATCTTTTTCTAAACTAGGGTTTCCAGAATTTATTTTACAAAATGTTTGATGACTTTTTGTGTTTAATCTTCTGCTTCTCATATGTTTTGACTGATTTTATAAGTTTGCTACAACTTTAGCTTGCTTGTACTGAAAGCCCTAATTTTTGGGATTCTTCGTTTGGTTTCTGAGTACTAGTACATCTGATTGTGTTCTTGCTTTGGGTTCTTGTAATTTCTCGTGATTTTCTTATCCTAATATGCTTCTACTGAATTTCTTAGTTCAACCCTTTCATTTATTCTATATGCTTGTGTTTATCCTGACTATTCATGTCAAGACCTGTATCTTACTCATTGAATCAATGTTGTTTAACTTTTGTTTTGTTAAAGTTATGTGTCGATTCCTGACTATTCATGTCTTGCCTTATTTTATATGCTAAATTTGCTGACTCTTTCATGACTTTCTCTTTGATTGAACCTTTGATTATTCTGAATTCCTTATTTTCTAGTTTGATTTGAACACTTTCCTTAAACTTCTGATTCTTACCTCTCTACTCGATTTGATTGATTACTTGCCCTAATTAATTTTCTCTTGTTGTATTTTGCTGATTCATACTGATTGTTTCCTTAATTGAAACTTCTGTTCACTTACCCCTAATTACCTACTCTATACCCAAACCTTACTTGATTCTTTTCCTTAAATACCTAGCATGCTTTTACCGTTGAATTGATTATCCTTTGATTAAGGGAAGGACTTGCTGATTGATTCCACAAACTTTCCTGATTTGCTACTTAATTGATATCTTACCTTATTTGTTAAGCTTTTTATTACTATATGAACACCCTCTTATTTTAAGTTCTAACAACGAACAATAGTTCAAAAACCACTACTCTTTTACACTCTAAAAGGCGCTCTTTCTGCTCTCTTTGCTACTTGTGATCTTTGCCATTCTAGCCGGCTGCAAGCCAAGGCTGGAAGTTGCACACTACCTTTCTTACATCTTGTGCTTTTCATTCTTTAACTAAGTATTCTTCTGATTAATTTTTAAAAATCAAACCTATGTATTTACTTACTGCTCTAGTTCGCATGGCTTAAGTCTGTTCATGTTTCTGTCTACTGCTTATCCAAACATGTTTAATATTGCCCATTCGAACCTATGATTAGTATGTTCCCACTTTACTTGCTTGTTTGTTGTCTTGTTTAGCATGTCTGCACATGTTTGGCCTAATTACTGCCCTTCCTAAACTCTGCTTCAATATAATTATCATGCCTCCATTGTTAGTACTTGCCCAGCATGCTATTTAAATCCTTTCTTGTTCTGTTTCATTCCTACTAAGTCAGTCAATCCCTTTAAAGTAATTCTAACTGTGTGACGCATGTTTCTATTGTGATATTTGCTGCATATGTAGAACCCCCTCAAAATTTCCTATGTCTTGTCGTTTGTATGCTCCATTAAGAGACACCCTCTATGTTCCCAACCCCCATCCCCTTTGTGCGAAAGTTATTCCTGAAACTTATTCTATGACTTGGTTTTGATTGCCAATTATTTTCTTCACATCTTTCCGCAAACTGTTTCAGCACTAATGGTTTTCAAAAGTTCTTTTTAGTCTTAAGACCTTTCTATTAAACTCTCTCAATTATGCACTTCCACTTATTCTTAGAATACTAGGTTCTGCCCCTCTGACATATGTACTGCCTTGAGATCCTTGACATCTCTCTACACTGCACCTAAGTCAGTTGTTATTTGAGAAAAGGTCTAGGTGTGAGCACCGCCCGGGATCCTTGAGATCCTTAGGGAACTCTGACACACCTAGACACACCTAGACATAAAATTGTCTATGGAACTTTGATATTTGAGGCTATTGGAGGCTTGAGAAGTCATTTAGGCCTACTGCAGACTCCCTATAGATTAACTCCTATTTATTTATGTATTTTTTTAATTCATTGGTCTGTAATAATTATTGTAAACAATATTGGGGTGATTAGTGAAAAGGGTGAGTGGTTATATATATATATTGGGTAAATCAGGTAGATATTTAGGGTTGTGTTAATATATTTGCTATGTTTTCTTTACTTCCACAATATTGGAAACCATGCCTATAAGGTTGTGTTAATTCAAATGTACTTGCCATGTTTCTTTCCTTCCACAATATTAGAAACCATGCCTATAGGATCTAAATGGCTTTAATAATAGAGATCATACCTATAGGGTTAAAATCAGCTTTATAATTAGATATCATGCCTATAGGAATTAAAATCAGCTCTAATAGAAATCATGCCTATAGAACTTAAAACCAGTTTAGTTAAATAAAACAGTTTAATTCATGTTTGTTCATTTTGAATTGGTTTAATTAATCTGTCTGTTTCTTTAATATGTTTTCAAACACTGCTTTAAATTAGTACCGCTAGAAAACATGTCTATAGGATCACAAGTCACTCGTTTAAAAATTGTTCACTGTTTTACTGCATTCCTAATCAATATAGATATCATGATTTTAGGACATCACTGTTATGCGCTTAGGCAAGCCTATAGGGCGATTAAAATTCTGCAACCATAAAACTGCGCTTTGTTATTTGAGACCGCCCAGATTTAACAGGTCTAAAATCAGTAGGCAAACTAATAGGTCTTTGCCACTTGGTCCTAGTTAACGCTGTATACTTCTTGCTCACCTAGACATCATGTTCTAAGTTTTATTAAATACTTGAAACAATTGTTTAAGACGTGCATTTATTTGTTCTGCTTGTGGAGGTAAAATGTGAGCCATTACTTGTTCCTTTTTTATGTGTAGTACTAATTGTTTTGGTTGACGCTTAGACTTTTCTCCTTTAAAATACCTTAGGATGGTCTAGAACTGTCCAAAAGTAGAGGTCCTAAATACCTCCAGGGCCACAAGGAAGGGACGGATAGTGCACGCATATGGCATCTATCAAGGTTATTAGAACACTTTAGGCTATGACCAAGGGGAGGGAATTGGGTAGAAAGGATATGATGACTTCACGTTAATGTCACGTGTAGCTTCTCGTTGAGGAGTGTTTACCAGGCATTGTGTGGGGTGATTCTGTAGGCTAACCAACCTAGGACCCCTCTTTTCCAATTCCCGTTATTTAAATAAATCTTACTTTCCTTTATACATGTGTCACTTGTTCAAGTCTTTCCTTTTGTTTCATTACTTATATGTGCTAAATGTCCAAAAACATGTCTTTATTTGCAAGTATGTGTTTAAATTATTTATTTATTAAAAGGACTAATTCATAAGTATAAGTTCGGCCAGGACCCACCTTGTGGACCGCGAGGGGTGCCTAACACCTTCCCCTCAAGATTATTTCGAGCCCTTACCCTAAATCTCTGGTAATACAAACTAGTCTAAGAGTTAATTGCTCTAGCTGCCCTAACGCACTATAATCCGTTAGGTGGTGACTCTTCAAATACCCAAATCCCAAAAAGGAAATGAGTTATTACACCCCATGAACGTCGGAACCCGGACTTCTCTCTCCTCGGAGGGAAAAAAAGGGGTGCAACAACAAGGCTTGTTAAAACTGACTTTAGCAATTCGGCGAACACCTGGTGTTAGCAATTCGACGAACACCTGGTGTTTGCAATTCTGCAGATTTTGTTTTTTGAATTGTTGTGACGATTGGTTCATTGTAGTTGTTGTTTGATCATTTGGCATCAATCACTTGCTCAGTTGGAGTAAATTGGCATTGGTCTTGTTCAATTTGGACACCTGTAGCTCCATGATCGACCAACTAGTGTTCGCAGGCCAAATTCAGTTGGTTGGAGGAGACTATTCCAGCATTGAAATTGTTTGAAA
This sequence comes from Nicotiana tabacum, assembly GCF_000715075.1. NCBI lineage: Eukaryota > Viridiplantae > Streptophyta > Magnoliopsida > Solanales > Solanaceae > Nicotiana > Nicotiana tabacum. Next base: position 187,706,730 of record NC_134085.1, read on the forward strand.
CTTGGTGGGTCGATGGTATTTGAAGTGGAGAACAATCTCCACTGTTGGAATCACTCGATTTGAACCAAAACCGATATGATAAATATCAGTTTTGCCCAGGAGATTTTTGCTATAGTACTCGATCTACCATTGTTGAAATCTGCAGCAACTTGGGAAGAAATGAGAGGGACGCCTAGGTGGGGTTTATGCGCAATAGTGAAATGCATCTTTTGGGATTGGGCCGGTGGCATCTTTTGAATTTTATTTTTATTTTTATTCTACCATGTGACATGGTATCTACACATTGTTATTTTTTAACGTGGGAGCCAACGTGGAGCGGATTGTGCTATACGCACTGACAACCTCCTGTCATAAGCATTTATTATACACGGTTTGAAGAAGTGTAAGTATTAAATTGGCAAATTATTGAGTTTAGGGACCAGCATGACAAAGTGATACAAGTATAGATGTCATTTAAGCCATTTTGCCTTTTTAATTCTTAGTTTAAACTCGTACTATAAGGTGAAAAGTTATTATAGCAATAATATGTGATAATAGATAAAATAGCACGTGAGTGTTACTGGAAAAACCAACTTATTTTAGCAAGATAAGTTGTTAACAAACATTGGATTACTTCGGATTTCAACCATTTATAGATAACCAAAATCACTAAGGTAAGAAATCTATTGGATTTTCCCTTTAATGGTGATATTGCAAAGGTCTTTTCTTTTATGCTCTAGACTAGAGGCTACATAACCAAAGTAGGATTTTTGCAAAAATTACAAAAGAGGTTCATGTTTTGCAAATTATGCAGAAGCGACTTTCAATTTTAAAAGATCGTTAAAATCATTCAATTTATAAGACAATGGCTCGGACACATTTTTTATATATGTCTTTAAATATTTGTATCTTTGTATTGTTAATACACAGTTACACTGTAACGACCCGGCCGGTCATTTCATGAGTTACCGCTCTGTTTTCCTCCATTTCTGCTTCTTATTGCCTTGTTCAACAGTATTTTATGTTATCGGGTTGGTTGGCTCAGGTTCGGAGAGGTTTTGGTAAGGTTTGAGACACTTAGTCTCTTTTGAGTAAGCTTAAGTTGGAAAAGTCAACCGGCTATTGACTTATGTGTTAAAGAGCTCGGATGTGAGTTCCGATGGTTCGAATAGCTTCGGGAGGTGATTTGGGACTTAAGAGCGTGATCGGAATGTGTTTTGGAGGTACAAAGTAGATTTAGGCTTGAATTGGCGAAATTGGAATTTTGGCGTTTTTCGGTTGGTAGGTGAGATTTTGATATAGGGGTCAGAATGGAATTGCGGGAGTTGCAGTAGGCCCGTTGTGCCATTTGGGATGTGTGTGCAAAATTTCAAGTCATTCGGATGTGGTTTAATAAACTTTTTTTATCGAAAACAGAATTTGAAAGTTTTTAGAATTCTTAGGCTTGAATCCGATGCAGATTTGGTGTTTTGATGTTGTTTTGAGCGTTCCGAAGGTTGGAACAAGTTTGAATGTTGTTATGGGATATGTTGGTGTGTTTGGTTGAGGTCCCAAGGGCCTCAGATGAGTTTCGGGTGGTTAAATGGACCATTTCAAGTTGAAAAGATTGCATAAAAATCTGCTGTTGTTGTTGCAGACAGTTGTGCTTCACGTTCGCGAGTGGACCCTCGCGTTTGCGAAGGGTTAGGATGGGAGGCTGTGAAGTTGGCCTTCGCGTTTGCGCAAGAGGTTCCACGATCGTGAAGGGTTGAGCTCAATGGTCATCGCATTCACGAGTGGTTAGTCGTGTTCGCATAGAGGAAAGGCGAGTCCAGGTCAGATTAGTCCTCGCGTTCGCGGGGAGTTGTGAAGCTAAAGGTTCGTGTTTGCGTGCATTTAGTCGCGTTCGCGATGAGGGGAAAATGGTCAACTTAAGTTTGTGCTTCGTGAACGCGTGGCGTTGACCGCGTTCGCGAAGGAGGTTTTTGTATAGTTGGGCAGAATGATTTAAAAGGCCACATCCGCGATTTTGAGCCTAAGTTCCACCATTTTTGAGCGATTTTAGAGCTTTTTGAAGATGACTGAAGAGGGAATCAAGGGGGAACACTTGGAGGTAAGATTTATGGACTTAATACTCAATCCTAACGTGTTTTCTACCTAATTAATCATGGAATTTATGGAATTTAAGCCTAAATATTGAAGAACTAGGGCTTGTAATTGGAGACCTAAAATTAGGGATTTGAGGGGTCATTTGTGGTTGGATTTTGGTACTTTTGATATGAATGAACTCGGAGAGGGATAAGGAGTCTATTGATATAATTTTTATCGGATTCCGAGACGTGGGCCCGAGGGGTCGGGTTTCGGGATTTGTGTTGTAATTTAACTTCTTTCGAGTGGGTTTTGTTCCCTTAACTTATTTTGATGGTTTTGCACTAATTTTGGTTAGATTTGGAGCATCCGGAGGCCGATTCGAGAGGCAAGGGCATCACGGGCTGGAGTTTGGACCGGAGAGGTGAGTAATGATTGTAAATATTGTCCTGAGGGTATGAAACCCTGGATTTTACATCGTTGTGCTATATTGAGGTGACACACACGCTAGATGATGAGCATGGGGTCGTGCACCGTTGGGGATTATGACTTAGTCCATCCCATTGTCACACCTCCTTTTTACACCTCGAGAGGTATATAAAGGAGTTTTTCCACTTTAAGTGACATTATTCGAAATAGGATTATTTTATTTAATTTCTCAGAGTCGCCACTTGAAATATTTATTGGTGTCCCAAGTCACCGGTTTATTTTAAATCCCAAATGGAGGAAAATTTGACTTTTCCTTTTGAAGTCTGCGAACCAGAAATTCTAAGTAAGGAATTCTGTTAACCCGGGGGAAGGTGTTAGGCACCCCCGGATTTCATGGTTCTAGCACGGTCGCTTAAACTATTATATTGGCCTATTATCCGATTTTAAATACATGTTTTAGCCTATGGTATATTTCAACTTAGTAACCACTTTTAATAATTTTTTTTAAGGAAGATTCCAACGTTATACAAAACACATCTTTGGATCACGCCACATGAAATGCACCCGCAATCCGCTACATATTTTATTTAACGTTGTCAGGATTTGGATTTGGGTCATATGAAATGCACACCCGAGTTTAGGAAGGATATTTTTAAAATAGCGCGCCTAAAGCAGCTACGCACTTTCAAGTTTGCGAGGGCCATGAAAAATCAACTAAATGACACGCCTCGATTTCTAAGGATAAAAATAGTAATTAAGTGAGGGCCCTGCATTTTTGAGATTTTATTTGGCGTGACGCAACTCAATTCAATTTTTAAAGGAAATTCAAACTAAGATTTAGAGGGCCACAAGCTGTTTGTATTATCTAATATGGCTCACATCCAATCTATTTAATGGACTTAACTGGTTGATTAAAGGACACATGAGCTTTCCGGGTCATTGTTTTTTAGCAATCAGATCTGATCGATTTATAACAAAGGATTTGGGCCAGCCAATAGAATGAGCTTGGCCCAGAAAGAAGATACACATGTAGCAAGCACTGCCATTTCCTGCTGCCGAATGATTTCAAAGCCTTGGGCCTGTGTTGAACCCAAGTCTGACAGACGAGGAGACCTTAGCGTCTGACCCTAGGTCGAATCCGTGCAAGCCCAACTCAATTCCATAATTGGAGTCAGGCCCCAAATGACCATTATGAATTCAAAACTCCCAAATGCAATTACTGATCTTCAACGATAGGGAACAAATAGACCATTAAACACTTGGACTATCGAAATACCTAATATTCAAACACCATTCAACTGAGTTTTCAAGCTGTAATTACAAGTTCTTATTCACAAGCAATTTATCCACTAATTTGTATACTAACATGGCTTTTCATATTTAGCATGCATATATCAACATATTTTCTACATCTCTCACCTTAAATCCTCAGTCCACACGTCTTCAAATTTAACGATTAATAGACCAAATGAGGAGAGACTTAATAAAGCATGTTTTATCTTAACATGCTAAATGCAGAATTCAGCCCTGGATTATTTGCTATAACAAACTCTAAGCTTAACTCATGAAAATCAAAAGAGTTAGATATCCTAATTCCCTTCATTAATACAGACCAAACTTCAGAGATGGAAATAAGAAGAGCTAATAAGGTGGAATCTAGCACTGATTTTAGAATCTGGCACCAAAATCATAAGGAAACCACATATACTAAGCTAACATAATCTAGATTTCAATTACAAACCAAATGGTGATACATACATCAATCAAAATCTAGATATAGTATGCTGATCCTAAAACCGAAAGGATAAAAAATGAATTTCAATAAAAACAACACTGTATTTCATCTCATTTTTCAAACCAGTCTTTGCATTACACATTAAGTGACTTCCATAGGGCTGAAGAATACCTGAAATTTTCCAGAAAAGAAAAGAGATGAGGAGCAATAGATAGCAGCAGCAACAGAATCTAGCAACAAAATGAAATCAGCATCAATTTTAAACCCAGAAAATGTTGTACAGTAGTTTAGAGACCAATTTCAACCAAAAAAAGACCCAGCAAACTTTAAACTAGACTTGACCTCAAACCATTTTAACCCTAGCTAACCAGAAATTGCCTCAGAGTCGGAAACAAAAAATTCAGAAATCCAGAAGAAATCAAAGGAACAGTATTTTCCTAAAGCTTTTAGCCGTTTCTAGATTTTTAGCTCTCTAATTCTCTAAAATTTGGCTTGAGCTTCAAGTAGCAATGCCTTTATAGGCAAGCTATTAGGGCAGCGAAGATAGTTCAGTTTTGCCCTTTAGACCTTCCACAATTTTCATTTTTGCAGCTTAGTCCCTAAATTATTGACTTGCTTGCCAAGTAAGTCTGCTTTTCAGCTTCTAAGAAGCTTCCTAAAGCTGTTATTGAAAGATTCCCTAGCTGAACTACCCAAATTACCCCATAGTTATCCTATTTTTATCCCCTGGACCAAACGGGTATGGGTTATGAATCCAAATGGGCTCAATGGTTCATTAAACATGGGCTCAGATTCAAACCAAATGAAACTCTCTTGGAATGGGGTCTAAATAGACCTCAGAGCCCAAGTAACAAGGATGACCCCAAACCAAATCAATGCATGTAAAAAGGGAAACACTTAAATAAATTCAGAAAACTAAGAACCAAACTAATTGACTAATCAATTATCACAAACAGGTGGGGAACTAGTTGAGCTATTAAATTAATCTAAATGACCAAAACAAAAGGTATCAAAGGTTTAAACATGCAATTAACAGAACTAGATAGACCAAAGAAATCAAAAAATAAATTTTAAAAGGAAAACAAACACCAAGAAAAGAGGTTCGGGATCCAGAATCTTGACCCAGTCTCAATTGTGATGACCTTTGACCAAAGAGGGAAGAAGAACAGAAGTGAAACATAAATGATTCGAAAGCAAAAAATGAAAGGGACTCATCGGCTAGGCTTGAAATCGAAACTGGTGTTCTGAGTTAACCCAAAACAATGGCAAACGTTTGTTCTCGGTGAAGAACAAACGAGTGTCATTATTTCGTGCTAAAACAGGCTTGAATAAACCAGAAAATCCAGAAATGTGACCTTGCATGCGTGGGTTTGATTTTTGAGCTCCTAAAACTCGGACCTCAGATTAATATTCGAGTATTTCTGGAAAATTTCGAGGGAAATGAAGCACGGTTGTGGAAAGAGAGGAACAGGGAGGTCACATGGTGTTATTTTGGTGGTGTTTGGGGGTGGCGCCGCCAGCTTGAGTCGGTGGGAAATTAGGGCGGCTCTAGGATTTTCTAGGCGTCTCTGAAGGTGAAAGAGACGAAGGAGATGAGTTAGAGGGTAGGAGGTTAATCGGACAGTTTTATATGAAATAGGGCTTAGTTCCGGACCGTCCGATCAAGTACAATCGACGGTCCTGATCAAGGGGTAATTGAAACGACATCGTTTTGGTTCCGAGTGGGCCAGTCCAGGTAAGGGAATGGATCTGGGCCGACTTTGAGCGGGTTTGGACGGGTATTGGGGACAATTTATTTGGGCCTGAGGAAAATCGAAAAAAGGGCCCAAAATCTGATTCTTTTTAACTCTTTTCTTTTTATTTTCTTTTCTTTAATTCTTTTCTTTTTCCAAATAAAAATAAAAATAAAAACCTAAATTAAATCTCAAAACTAGATTATCCTACCAAATTAAATTAATTAACTATAAATAATAATTAACACAACACAACTAATTAAATACCAAATTAAAAGAAAAACTACAAAAATTCGATGCTAAAAATTAAATAATGCAAAAAATGAGTTATTTTGTGATTTTTCTATTTTTGTAAAACACTAATTACTAATTAATCTAAAAAAATATAAAATTAAATCCTAAATGCAAATGCAATGTATTTTTGTATTTTTTATGATTTAAATAAAATTAAACATGCACACAAAATGCAAACAAACAGAAAAATTTCTACAACAATTCTTAAATTACAAATAACTAAAGGAAAAATCTAATTTTGGGAGTTCTTTAGGGGTAATTCATGTGAGGCAAAAATCACGTGCTCTCACAGCTGGTCCTCTTTGCTTAGAGAATCAAAGGACCTACAGGAGCTAACTATAGAAGAGCTGGTTGGAAATCTGAAGTCCTACGAGATGAAGAGGAAGATAGACAGTGAAAGAAGAGAACCAAAGAAAAAAAAGAACCTGGTACTCAAAGCTGATAGCAATGACTCAAGTGAGGAAGAGTAGGAGGAACAACTTAGGGAACAGGTCCCTATCAGTTCCCGAGGAGACTGTATGAAGTCAACTCTCCAGCAGGAAAGTTGCAATAGTCAACTTTCTGTGGAAGACTTTTTATCTACCTTGCTTACATCATTGTAAGTGATGTCACACACGTATACATACAATCAAGGAAGGTAAAATAACTTACTTAATGAGAGAACTAGATAAAGGACCTGAAGTATGTCTGGTACAATCATTCAAGTTAATCGACTCACGATAATCTGGGCAGTGTGCTTTAGATTCACAGGAACCAGATTAGGGACCTGATATCTTGGTGTTCCCTTGACAGAAGTATAAGTCAACTGTACATTTGGAAAGTAACTGCAGAAAGTGACTGCCTGCAACAGTGCAATAGTCACTTCCCATTGAGATTGGACATCAGTAAGGTAATATTTTTTGTAGTATAAACCTTATGCAAGGCACAAGATTTAGGTTCCAACACTTGAAGAATCAGAAACGAAAATACTCTCTCAAGTGCTTGCAACAACCTCTCTCAAGAACAAAACTACTGCAACCTCAAGGACCTGATCCAAGATCGAAGATATCTTAAATCCTTAGGTTTGCTGAGTCTTTGTTATTTGTTCTTCAATTGTAACTCCTATCTTGCTTTCTTAGAAGCTATGTTTTAGGAAACCCAAAATCACAAACCCTCCAAGTTTGTGTCTTGGCTAGAGTTAGTCGAGTTGTAAAGCCTTTGTAATAGAGTTATTACAAAGTGGCTTGTAATAGGATTATTACAAGTTAGAGTGTTTAAAGTCATTGTCACTAGAGAGTGACAAAGTGGCTTGGGGTGAGAGTATCACAAGTTAGTCAAAGTCTTTGTAACTAGAGAGTCACAAAGTGGCTTATGGTGAGAGTGCCACAAGTTAGTTGAATCGAATCCTTTGTAATAGAGGTATTACAAAGTGGCTTGTAATAGGTGTTTATAAGTTAGTGAAGTTGAAATCCTACAAGTGTAGGTCGTGGTTTTTGTCCCCTTGAGTTGGGGTTTTTCCACGTAAAAATCCTCTGTGTTCTTTACTTACTGCCGAGCTACTGTGGTAACAATTAGAGAACCTGATTCCCTATACTGATTGGTTGCACAGTCTGTTTCTTACAGTAAGAACTGCTAGAGAATCTGGTTCTTTATACAATGGGAACTTATCATGTGTCTCATCTACATACTGGTTCCGCAGTTAGCACTGTACCAAACTGATATAGGACCAGATCGCTATACAGTTTGGTTCCTCAGTATTTTCAGTAGAAACTCATAGAGAACCCGGTTCTCTATACAATCTGGTGGACGCTAAGTTTCTAACAACATCATAAGTCAAATCATCATCTAACGGAACCGTGCTGAAATCCAAAACATGAGACGAATCGCCAATATACTTTCGGAGTATAGAAACATGAAATACCGGATGCACACTCGACAAGCTGGGTGGCAAAGCAAGCTCATAAGCTACCTCCCCAATCCTCCGAAGAACCTCAAAAGGCCCAATGAACCGAGGACTAAATTTACCCTTCTTCCCAAATCTCATAACACCCTTCATGGGTGAAATCTTCAACAAAACCTTCTCACCAACCATTTAGGATACATCCCGAACCTTCATGTCAGCATAACTCTTTTGGATCGACTGCGCTATACGAAGCCTCTCCTGAATCACCTTCACCTTGTCTAAAGCATCCTACACCAAGTTTGTACCCAATAGCCTAGCCTCACCCGGCTCAAACTAACCAACCAAAGATCTACACCGCCTCCCATACAAAGCCTCATATGGAGCCATCTGAATACTCTACTGGTAGCTGTTGTTATAAGCAAACTCTACGAGCGGTAGAAATTGATCCCATAACCCTCCGAAATCAATGGCACAAGCGTGCAACATGTCCTCTAGTATCTGAATAGTGCGCTCAGACTGCCCGTCTGTCTGAGGGTGAAAAGCTGTGCTCAACTCAACCTGATTACCCAACTCTCGCTGCACCGACCTCCAAAACTGTGAAGTAAACTGAATGCCCCTATCTGAAATAATGGAAACTGAGACACCATGCAAACGAACAATCTCCCGGATATAGATCTCTGCCAACACATCTCTGAAGAATAGGTAGTACACACAGGAATGAAGTGCACGGACTTGGTCAGCCGATCCATAATCACCCAAATAGCATCGAACTTCTTCAAAGTCCGTGGGAGCCCAACTACAAAGTTCATGGTGATCCGCTCCCATTTCCAATCTGGAATATCCATCTTCTGAAGCAAGCCACCCGGTCTCTGATGCTCATATTTCACCTGCTGACAATTGAGACACCAAGCTACAAATCCAAAAATGTCCTTCTTCATTCTCCTCCACCAATAATGCTGTCTCAAATCCTGATACATCTTCGCGACACCTGGATGAATGGAATACTGCGAGCTATGGGCCTCCTCCAGAATCAACTTAGCCTATCTACATTAGGCACACCCCATCATCACCAATAGTCATATCTCTGGCATCATCGTGCTGAACTATGTCCTTAAGGACAAGTAATAAGGATCATCATACTGGCACTCTCTGATGCGATCAAATAAGAAAGACTGAGAAATCACACAAGCCAATACCCGACTAGGCTCCGAAATATCTAACCTCACAAACCGATTGGCCAAGGCCTGAACATCAACTGTAAGAGGTCTCTCCCCAGCTGGAATATATGCCAAACTCCCCATAATCACCGCCTTCTGTCTCAAAGCATCAGCCACCACATTGGCCTTCCCCAGATGGTACAAAATAGTAATATCATAATCCTTTAGCAACTCCAACCATCTCTACTGCCTCAAATTGAGATCCTTCTACTTGAACAAGTGCTGGAGGCTACGATGATCAGTAAACACCTCACAAGACACACCATACAAATAATGCCTCCAAATCTTCAATGCGTGAACAATGTCAACCAACTTGAAATCATGAACAAGGTAGTTCTTCTCATGGGTCTTCAACTGACGAGAAACATAAGAAATAACTCTACCCTCCTGCATCAATACACACCCAATACCAACTCTTAAAGCATCACAATACACGGTATATGAACCTGAGGCTGATGGATAACCTAACATTGGAGCTGTGGTCAAGGCAGTCTTGAGCTTCTAAAAGCTCTCCTCACACTCATCCGACCACCTGAATAGAGCACCCTTTTGAGTCAACTTAGTTAAGGGCGATGCGATAGATGAGAATCCCCGAACAAACCAGCGGTAATAACCCGCCAAACAGAGAAAGCTGCGAATCTCTATGGCTGAGGACAGTCTGGGCCAACACTGAACCGCCTCTATCTTCTTTGGATCAACTTGAATACCTTCGCTGGACACCACGTGCCCCAAGAAAGCCACTGAACTAAGTCAAAACTCACACTTGGAGAACTTTGCTTAAAGCTTCTCCTCCCTCAATCTCTGCAACACAACTCTCAAATGCTCCGCGTGCTCCTCCTGACTACACAAATACACCAGAATATCATCAATGAAAACTATGACAAACGAGTCGAGATAGGGCCGAAACACGTTGTTCATCAAATGCATGAACGCTACTGGGGGTATTGGTTAGCCCAAAAGACATCACCAAGAACTCATAATGACCATATCGGGTCCTGAAAGTTGTCTTAAGAATATCCGAGTCCCCGATCTTCAACTGGTGATAACTATGAGCATGTGATTTTTGTCCTATATGAAATACTCCTATAAAATCAAAGAAAATAGATTTTTTTTCCAATTATTTGCCATTTTATAGGATTTTTGTAGGATTTTATTAATTATTTGCATTTTGTGCACGTTTAATTTTTGTTAAAAATCATAAAAAAAATGTCAAAAATACAATGCATTGCATTTAGGTTTTTATTTTTATATTTTTAGGATTAATTAGTTAATTAATTATTTTATTAAAAATAAAAATCACAAAAATGGCTCATCTTTACATTTTTACCTTTTAATTTTTAGATTAGTGATTTTTTTCTCTTTTAATTTAGGATCAAGTAATTTTTATAAATATTATAATTAGATAATTAATTTAATTTTACAAATTAGATTAATCTAGGATTTAATTTAGGATTTTAATTAAAGAAAAGAAAAAGAAAACAAAAGAAAAGGAAATTGGAAAAAGGGGAAAAGCTTGTCTTTAAAACTCGAATTGGGCCCAAATATTTTGCCCCAAATCCGCCCCAAACACATCCCAAACCCAGGCCCAAAACCCTTACCCGGTCCAACCCCTCACTAAACCAAACGACCCCGTTTTGCCCATCCCTGATCACAGTCGTTGGATCCTAGTGATCCAACGATTCGGAATTAACCCTCCCCTTAATATAAAACTGTCCTAACCGGTTCCCCCCATTTCGAACCCCCTTCATTCTCCTCACCCAAACCCTAGAGAACCCTAGCCGCCTAAAAAAGCCCTGCCGCCTTCGCCGCTAACCACCATCGAAAATCGCCTCACGGCGGTTTGGTGCTCCAAACACCCCCAAATTAACACCCGATAATAGGAGTATTCAAAACCCAACCGAAACCGAAAACGAATCAAAATCGAAGCTTAATAGCTTATTTGTATCGGATTAACGGTTTAACAGACGGGAAACAGATTGAAATTTTTTTATTAATGGCTTATCGATTTGGGGGCGGATTATTCAATTTTCTTAACGGATAATCCGTTAACCCGTTAAGAATATATATATACATATAAAATTTATTTTTATCCATATATATATTAAATAATCAAAAACCCTTCTTCCACTTCCAGTATTCTATCTGGGGTACTGGAAGTTAAAATGTATGGTTAACCTGCTTATTATCATGTTAGAAGGCCTTAGTTTCTCTCTACAGAGGGTTGAAACGAGTTACTCAAGTTAATTATAGTCAAAATGCAAAGTTATCCTGCTCAAGATTTCATTTATAACCCAAATTTCTCTTGGAGAAACCTATCTTTTACGGTTTTATGGATGAGATGACCTAGTTCTATTGTACTAAAGTTGATAGCATATATATATGTGGGACATTGTATTCTTTTGGCGTGTATTTATGCCGAGAACAACCTCTTGAAGTTTGTCTTCAAGAAATAAGAACACATTGTATACTTCTCTTTTTCATCCTTTACTTGTCCATCCTTTACTTGTACAAGATAACTATAGTTGCATCAAGCAAGCGGTCAGGATTTTTCATCAAAAAAGTTCAACATCTAATATATAAAAGTTGGCGTAGTATGTACATATTAATTTTCTGGGGAAGGGGATTTGGGTGAGCCCCTTCCGTCCCCTTTAACTCTCCCATGCTTATAACTTTCATCTTTAAGCGAGGCATATACTGATTGCAAGTTAAACACTCCTTAAAAGTAAATATACTAGAGGGGTGATAAAATAAAAGGAAAAGTATATATATATACAATGGTACTTACCTACTGAATTAAAATCTTTAACCCATTTACAAATGAAATAGAAAAAAAAATATCAATAACTGATGTTTATCCATGCTTGCACCCGTTGAATTATAATCTAAAATCCATATACAAATAAGTGAAGGATTAAGTATAATCAAACAACTAAAACCTTGCTCTCATTCTGCACATCTAACTTTGATTGATCTCCTTACAGAAATAAATTAAAGACATTCGATTTATTGAATATGTCCTCAGTTACTAGTCCTAGAGAGAGTTGGTGGTTAACCATACATCAGCATACATTTGAAGCACGACGAAGCAAATTTTGGACCCTCGATTAAATTTGGTAAATTGCATCATGTGCAATATAGATTGAATTAGGCTGATAAACCGCCCGATAAGAGCTAAACCAATACCAATCTGCTTGATATCTTATCGGGTGGCTAGCGGATTAATACATCTAAAAGCTGATAATCGATAAGCCAAATCGTTAAGAGTAAATAACCACCCAATCCGCCCGATAAGCAGCCCTACCCCATAACCCCTGTCCCTCATCTTCTTAAATCCATCATCCATGTCCTCAAAAACACCCTCAAATTCCCCGAATTTCAGATCTGCGTTTCAATCCCAAAAACCCTAGTTCACCCAAGTCAACCCAAAAACTTCATCACTATCTCCTCACACCCCACGCCCTTGATAGTGCACTGATTTCCCCAAACCACCCCACAAAACTTTGCAATTTCAAGTCTAAGAAGGATTTCTGCCTATGTTCGAGTCTTGAGACCTTTTCCGGAATTTTCCTTCGAGGATTAGGCTTTCAGGAGGCTTTTATTTCAAGGAAATCCGGTAAAAAACCATGCAAGATTGGATCCTTTGAAGGAAAAGACCTCTGTTGGTCAATCGGGGCGGAGTTGGACCTCAAAAGCTATTTTGTTTGCTTTCTACTCCTCAAATGGTAAGGTATCATTTACCTCTCCACTTTCCTTCTCTTTTCTTCAAATTTCGAAGTCAGTGTTCTTTATAGTTTGATTTCAGTTTGTTAATATGTTTGTTCTTCATCTTTTAAGAGTCATCCCTGTCTCAGTCTTTGGACATGTTTAGTCAGTAGTTTTAGGGCTCATAAATTTAGGCATTTTCCATTAGAATCATCAATTGAGTCAGTTTGTCATTTAGGGTTTGTTAGTATTAGTTTACCTTGTTTGATTTCAAATCAGTATGCTAGTTTCCTTTTGTTGATTATGTTTCCCTAGTGTAATAATGTTGGTTGGATGGGTTTAATTCTTAGAAAATGGTACGTTATTGATTAATTCTGGACTCATGTTAGTTTTAGGTTCAAATGTTTCTAATTTCAGTTCATGATAAAAGAATTTAGGCTTAGTTAAAGATTTGATTGAATCAGGATTTGTGCCATTTGATCTTTATTTTCATTTGATTCTGGTTTGATGTTGTTTGCCTTAGTCTGTAAATCAATAGAAACTTGTAGGGACCTAATTGAGCTAAAATAAAACTTAAGGGAACTTCAGAGCCTAAAAAATAAATATCTAGGAAAGAGGAAGTTTCTAGAAAGTGTACAGCTGTCCTAGCTGTTCTAAAAAAGATGCTGAAAAATAGGATAATAGGGACAACTGTACCAGAGCTATGAAGAAGGACAGTACTATTTGCAGAATTAGGATAAGGAATATTCCTAAAAAATACCCACCCTAGACAGCCTATATATAGATACTATCATTCTGAAAATGACACACAATCAATCAGCATTTTCTGCACAAAAGAGTTTTTGAAAACAAAGAGAAAAATTTCCTTAAGAGTTCTATGAAAATTTCAGTTTTTCTGGGTTAGACTTCTAGGCTGGTATTATGATTTTGGAGACATTTTGTGTGTTGATTCTGGGTTTTCTCTGGGTTGATTTTTATTGTTGCTGCTTGGCTTTGTTGGCTGCTCCTTCAAAGTTCTGATTAGTATTTCATCCCTATTTTACTGATTGTTTCTTGTTGCTACAAGGTATTAATCCCACCTCCTCTCATGTACTGTTTGTTTTGAGGTAATATAGTATCAGTAAGTTTGCAAAAAATATGTATAATGAATGAGCTTCTATGTGATACTTGGCTATTTTGGTATGAATGTAGTGGATTTGACTATTTGAACATGGATTTTCAATTGTTGAAGTGGTTTCCTTTCTCTCTTTCTGATTATTTTATCATTTAAGTCAAAGATACACTAGTCAATGGATCTCAATGAATGCTGAAACCTGCACTTTATCTTTGTTGTTTTGTATGTGAGTGGCAATAAGGCCAAGCAATCTCAGGGCTGGAGTTTGAAATGCTGACTTGTGAGAAACAACTCTATAGCTGATTTCTTGCAAGTTGAAGCTGGTTTGAAGGATTTGGTGGCAGTGGAAAGGCTTGAAGTTAGGAAGAATTTTGCTCTTTACTTTAAAAATTTTCCTTTCTTTTCTTCTTTAGATGCTTAGTTATACTTAGGAGTATATTGTAAATTCATGGAATTTTCGGCAGTAAAAAATGCACTGTTAGAATGTTTTTGGTTTCAAATTTAATTGAGTTTGATTATTAGTTAGGTTCACAACAGTAGAATTTCTTTGTAATAAACACAGCCTATTACTGCAGAACGTAGCACAAGTTGGGCTAGACTTGCAACAAGGCCCAATATGGGAATCACTTGAGCAAGTCTGGGCCCAAGCGAATGAGCCTGAGTGTTAAACCCATCAGTTTGATATTTTTTTTAATTATGGACGTCCCTTGTGAATAACAGTATAAACACACAATTTTATCATGTCTTGCAACTCATGCGATTAATTTTCAAACTAGAATTGTGTTTGATCTTTGAATGCTGATTTTTTTTTACTTAAAACAATTTGAGACATAATTGTTGTGAATGTGCAAATATGGCTAGTTTAGACATAAAGGTAGATAGGCCAAGACGATTAATAACCACAATAGGGTCCGCCTAATATTAGCCCAATGCGGGCAAACTTGTTTCAAACTCCAATTGGAGCGGGGGCCTTTGAGTCCCTTTCTGATGGGCCAAATCCTGAGCCCAAATGCAGCTTCAAAGCTGTATCGCCTAAACTAATTAAGTAATGGGCCATTGTTGTCCCAAACCCAAACCCCTTTTTCAAAAGTGATTAAAAGCCTAGCCCTTTCAGTTTAAGCATGTCCATGATTAATTTTTTTTAATGAATTTCAAATTAGGATTAAAATATGAGCATCCTTAGTTTTGCTTAGTGAAATTCAAATCTTATAGAATAAATCGAGGTGTGCCATTCACAATCGAATCACTTAAATCTATGGCCCTCATATTAGTACTATAACTTGGTATTAAATTTTTTTTAAACATTCGTAGCTTGCTTTACTCGTGTTTATAATAAAATCATCATAGCTACGGGTACGATTCCTGTGACGTAGTTGTGATACCTAATTTTCAAATCAGGGTACATTTATGTGACCTGGCCACAACTTCTAATAACTTTAATAAATTAAACATATTGTATATCGTGGGTACGGTTCCCATGACATGATTCACAATGTGTATCAAACACACAAGTGTACGACAATCGTAACTTGTTCCAAAATAATTCTGTGAAAATAATTAAAAGCGGTTATAAGGTTAAAAATACACAATTAGTTTAAAATGTGTAGTAAATCAGATAATAGGCCAATTATTAATAGTTTAAGCGACCGTGCTAGACCCACAGAACCCGGGAATGCCTAACACCTTCTCCCGGGTTAACAAAATTCCTTACTTAGAATTTCTGGTTCGCAGACTTTTAAATAAAGTCGAAATTTCCTCGATTTGGGATTTAAAATAAACCGGTGACTTGGGACACCAAATAAATTATCCTAAGTGGCGACTCTGAAGATTAAATAAATAATCCCATTTCGAATAATGTCACTTTAATTGGAAAAACTCCCTTATATCCCCTCTCGGGTGGTAAAAAGGAGGTGTGATAATAACCTTAACGGAGATCAATCTTGGAGAACACCCTCGCTCCCTAAAGCTGGTCAAATAAATCATCAATGCGAGACAGAGGATACTTGTTCTTAATTGTTACTTTGTTCAACTGCCTATAATCAATGCACATCCTCATAGTGCCATCCTTCTTCTTCACAAATAGAACGGGCGCACCCCAAGGTGACACACTAGGTCAAATGAACCCCTTATCAAGGAGTTCCTGAAGCTGCTCCTTTAACTCTTTCAACTCCGCTGGTGCCATACGATACGGTGGAATAGAAATGGGCTGAGTGTCCGGCACTAAATCAATACTAAAATCAATATCCATGTCCGGTGGCATACCCGACAGGTCTGCAGGAAACACATCGGGAAAATCCCTCACAACTGGAACAGAATCAATACTGGGAGTCTCTGCATCGACATCCCTCACAAAGGCTAAATATGAAATACAACCCTTCCCAACCATACACTGGGCCTTCAAGAATGAAATTACCCTACTAGGAACATAATCAGTTGAACCTCGCTACTCAATCTGTGGCACACCCGGCATAGCCAATGTCACTATCTTAGCATAACAATCCAAAATAGCACGACACGGAGATAGCCAATCCATGCCCAATATAACATCAAAGTCTACCATACATAATAACAACAGATCAACTCGGGTCTCCAAACCCCCAATAGTCACCACACATGACCGATACACATGGTCTACAACAACAGTATCGCCCACTGGAGTAGATACACGAACAGATGTAACAAGATACTCACGAGGCGTATCCAAATAACGAGCAAAGTATGATGACACATAAGAATAAATGGAACCGGGATCAAATAATACAGAGGCATCTCTGTGGCAGACTGAGACAATACCTGTGATCACGGCGTCTGA
This sequence comes from Nicotiana tabacum, assembly GCF_000715075.1. Classification (NCBI taxonomy): domain Eukaryota; kingdom Viridiplantae; phylum Streptophyta; class Magnoliopsida; order Solanales; family Solanaceae; genus Nicotiana; species Nicotiana tabacum. The sequence goes on from NC_134085.1 coordinate 187,723,694, forward strand.
AGCAATAACATCGGGTCTAGCTAGGAGTACATAGAAATGGGCCTGACCACCACCTGATAGATCTCCCCTTCTAGGGCGACCCCTAGTTGACTAACCTCCACCTCTAGCTGGCTGAGTGGGTGGTGGTGAGGTAACTGGCGCTAAAGCCGATGGCTGACTCCTCTGCTGAGATGAACCCCTAAGATGACGAAGACACTGCCTCCACATATGACCCATCTCTCCACACTCATAGCAACTCCCGGGTGCTGGAGACGGGGACTGAAAGGAACACCTAGCACTGCTGAGATGAACTCGCAAGACTGACCCCTCTGCTGAGATGAACTCGCAAGATGACTAGGGCACTGCCTCCACATATAACCCATCTTACCATACTCATAACAACTCCCAGGTACTGGAGAAGGGGGCTGAAGGGAACCCCTCACACCGGAGTGACTAGCAGATGCACTCCGCATAGAAGAGCCTTAGACTGAAGGGACACGAGACGAACTCTGAGCTTGAAGGGCACTAAGTGATGACTGGCCCTGATGAGAACTGTGAGAACTATGACCCGATGACGCCCCACGATAACCTGGGCGAGCTGACTGATCATGTCAGAATGGACGGCCTCTGTCGTGCTGAAACTGACCCTCGAAGGAGCACCACCATAACTACCAGATACCCGAGGCCTCTTGGCCTCCCTCTCATCTCACTCCTGGTGACGAAATGACTTAATCTCGCGAGCAATATCAACAACCTCCTCAAAGGTAGCACCAGACACCCTCTCCCTGGTCATGAGAATACGAAGTTGATAAGTGAGGCGATCAGCGAACCTCCTGATCCTCTCTCTATCTGTTGGAACCAACCAAACAACATGACGAGCTAACTCTGAGAACCTTATCTCATACTGCCTCACATTCAAATCTCCCTGATGCAACCACTCAAACTGCCTGCGCAGCTCCTCTCTGTAGACTGTGGCACATACCTCTCTAAAAAGAGAATAGAGAACTGTTGCTAGGAAAGGGGTGCTGCACCAACCGGCATACGCCTCTCATAAGCCTCCTACCAAGTGAAGGCATCTCTAGAAAACTGAAAAGTAGTGAAAGCGACCCCGCTGGTCTTTAGAATACCTATTGTACGAAAAATCTGCTGACACTTGTCCAAGAAACCCTTGGCATCCTCGCCCTCTACACTACTGAAAGTTGGAGGCTGAAGTCTACCAAACCTCTCCAACCTGTGCTGCTCATCCTCTGTCATGGTAGGAGCTACATAGTCCTGAGTAGCTACAACCGACTGGGCTAGATGTGCCCCTGGTGTCTAAAGTCCCTGCACGAACTACTCAGGTGTGCGAGCGGCGGGAGTCTGAGTGCCTCCCCCGGCCTGAGAAGTAGTTGCGGCTGTAGTAACTGAGTCCGCTTGAGCAAGGCCAGTGCATACTGATAAAATCTGATCCAGGGCCTCCTAAAGACCCCGAATCACCATGGGCACAACTGGTGCCTGAGCTGGTGCTACTAGAGCATCCACAATTGGAACCTGATCATGAACTGGGGCAGCTGGTGGATCTGCAGGTGCTGCCCTAGCTGCTATGCGGGCTACACCCCTACCCCTACCACGGCCTCGACCGCGTCCTCAATCTCTGGTGGCCACAACTGGTGGTACTGGTGGTCGTCCATCCTGACCGGTAGCACATGTCCTTACCATCTGTGAGAGAATAGAATAACAGAAGTTTAGTACTCGGATCAACATATTCGCATGATAAGAATTTCAAGAATATGAAGTTTTTCCTAAAGGTTCTGCAGCCTCTCGAGGATAAATACAGACGTCTCCGTACCGATCCGCAAGACTCTCCTAAACCTACTCATGACTCGTGAGACCTGTAAGCACGTGATTTTTGCCCTATGAAAGAATTACTCCCAAATAGTTTTTGATAGTTTGCATTTGTTGTGAATTTTGTGTATTGTTTGTATTTGTCTGTGCATGTTTATACTTTAATTAAGAAAAATGAAAAAATATGTGTCACATGCGCATTTACAATTTAATTGTGCATTCAGGAATTAATTAAACTTTAATTAGGAAAATCACAAAAAATGCATCTTTGTTTTTATTTCGTCATTAAGGGATGTTATTTTAATTAAATGTTAATGTGTGTTAATTGTGATGTTTGTATAGTGTTATTTGACATTTTTATTGGAAAATTAAAGGATCTTCGGATTGGGCCAATTTGCACTAAAATGAACAGGCCCAAACCAAACAACCCAATCCTGAAGCCCTGTTTACCCGGTCCAGTTGAACTGGCCATACCACCTACCAAACGACGCCGTATAAAGGTGTTTGATATGAGCCGTCCGTCCAGGCCAATCCAACGGCCCAGGACCCCCTTTCGACAACCTATTTCCAAACCCGACCTAGTAACTGGTTCGAACCAACCCCAAACGGTGTCGTCCCGTATTAGGTGAAAGATCCTGGCTATCAATCTCGATTCATCCAACGGCTAGGATCTAATTGCCCATTACATATATAAGCCTAACCCTTTACCCAGCCCCCCTATCCGAACACCCCCCTTCCATCGTCCCAAACACAAACCTCAAACTCCCGTTCCAAACCCTAGCCGCCCCTGTGCACCTTCACCGTAAAGCCGGCGGCAAGGACGCCGGTGACCCCCCCTCCCCCCTTAACACCCTGGATGCACCTCACCACCCTGAATCCAAATCCATCAACCGCTTAGTTCAAATCAGTCCCTAAGTTCTCGAATCTTCATTTGAAGATTCGAGCAGAACTCCGATCTACACCGATCTACCCCAGGTTCATACCAGATACTCCCCTGACCTCCCTCGTGACCAAACCAGGTTTGGTTTGGTCCTAATCTAACCGGGGAAACATAAATCCTAAATCTGCTCTTAGGAACCCTAGAAATCCTAATGACCGGTCTGTGTCTGTTTGAACCAGATGATTAGGGTCTAATGGACCTTAATCGAAATGTTCTAAGTTGAGAACACTTCGATTAAAGTCCGTTCAACCCCAAGAAAGGCCGATTCAAATCCGAGTTAGGATTTGCTGATTTTTCCAAGACTCTAAGGTATTTTTGCTTTCCCTTTTTCTTTATCAGTTCATGTGTTTTGTTATAATTAAAGGTCTGTTTGTGTGGCTAAATGTCTTTAGTTGATTTGCTTTGAATTTTGACTGCCCCGTCCACTTTATTTGGCCAAGCCCTTCTCCATTTTTGTGTGTGTTTATAAGCTGTACAATCAACTGAATTTAAATTTGATTGATTAATTAGTCCCCAGTAAAACTTTGTTTAGTCAGTACAATTTGAATCACATGTTGATGATTTTGGACTTCTGATCATTGGCTTCGATTGTATATATTACAATTAGTATAGTCGAGTCGATATACATCGTCAATTAGTTCAGCTTGGAATGGTGATAATCTGATCCTTGTCATTGGTTTGCCTGCTGAAATTTTGCTTGAATTCAATTAGGAACTGAGTATGTTGCCTGTGATGTGTTCAATTTGAATCAGAAAACATTTAAGGGTGTGTTATAGTTGCAGTTCAGGCTTTGGTTTTAAAATAGGTAGCATGTTCACTTGGTTTAGATTTTGGGCAGCATGTGCTTGGTTAGCTGTTAAGGAATTTAAATAATTGGACAGCATGTGCTGTCAGATGATATTCCTCCTGCCCATGCCTGGTTTATTTTAATAAGATGATTAAAAGGCTGTCAGGGGAATCTCATGGGAGGTTTGGTTATTTTAAATAGTTGAGTGGAAAAACAGCAGGGAGGAAGGGAATCTGAATGGTTTAACAGGTTTTAAATGATATGAGGAAAGCTATAAAAGGCTGGACATTTTTAGTCTTAAAAGAGGTTTTTTTTGGAGTTAGAAAAACTGAAAGAAAAAAAACAGAAAGAACATTTTTAGAACACTGTAACTAAACACTGTCCAAAACTGCATAAGAAATTAAGTTGGTTAAGCTGTCTTGGCCAAGTCAATTGTTCTAACTGGGGCTGTTACTATTCCATTAGGAGATTCTGTTGTTTTCTGCTGGGATTACTATTATTCTGAGCTTCTATATGTTGTGGATTGAGTTTTGGTCTCACTGATTATCGAAGCTGTGTTGGTTGTTTGCTGAGTTTTTGTGGTTATTGAATTTCTGTTGCTATTGCATCAAATATTCTGGTTTTCTCGACTGTCTCACTATTCTGTTTCTGGGATTGATTGTTTGGTGCTCGACCACTGTGGGTTTCATCGTTTGAAACTGCTATTGGTTGTTTGTGGACTATTGATGACATTGTTGTTGATTGTTGTGGCTGTGTTGTTGCTGTTTGGTTGCCTGCTGCTGATACTTTCTCTCTTCTCCTTCTTATTGTCCCAACATCCAGGTACACATTCTAAATTCACTGATGTAATGATGAGTTTGGAGCTGAATAAGGGCACAAGAAGTGTTGTAGTCTAAACATTTGCATGGTTACCTTTACTCTGCTGCTTGTAGTTTAGAATATTTGTGTGTTCGACATGTAAAGTCTGGCTTTCAAAATATGTAATAAAACAGTTTTCAGTCCATAAGGAGTTTAGTCTGGCAATCTATTGTTGTATATAAATCAGAAAGAAGCTAGCTGGATAGTAATGATACTCGGCCAACAATGGTTTCACATAGGGTCTGTTGAAATGAAATGCAGTAATCACATTTGCTTCACCTTAACTCATCAGTTGGTAATGCATATTTCGAATGCACGCTAGGCAATCTGGGTTATAGCAAAAAGGAAAAATCGTGTAGTCAAACATGTAGTAATATCACATTAAGTTAGATAGGTTCGTTTCAGTTGCTTCGTTTTCAAGTATCAAGCATGCAAGGAATAATTAACTGAACCTCATACGTATGCCCGTCAATGAATAAGGCCGAATATGTCTAATCTCTTCGCCTAAAATAATCCGCTTCGATATTATTTTGCGTCAATCTCACGTTTCAGTTTTTCTTAAATAATAGAATAGAGAACAAAAGCAATCCCTCTTTGTACGAACTCTGCTGCAATTCCTTGTTTGTGTCAGTCGTAAACCAATAACTAATAAGTTACGCCTTTTCAGCATGTAATTAATCGAGGTATTTTCTTTTGTTTTTTCAGAGACAAAACTTAATAGAAAAATGTAGCTGCTATAGGATATCCTTTTAAAATAAAGACGAGATGAGCCTTGACAAATAAGAACGCACAAGCTGCGGAGCCCTCGTTAAATGTACATATCGAAGCATTTAGTTATCTTCCTAAACTCGGGTGCACATTTATGTGACCCAAATCCCAATCTCAACAGAGTTGAAACGTAGCTCTAACCATGGGTATATTGATTGTAACGTGGTTCGAGGTGTGTTTTCCACGATGTTGCAATTCTTGATAAAAATAACATTAAATGATAAAAGCGGTTAAAAGATAAAATTGGCACATAAGTTCATATTTGTATAAAATTAGATAATCAAGCCGAATATAACAGTTGAGCGACCGTGCTAGAACCACGGAACTCGGGAATGCCTAACACCTTCTCCCGGGTTAACAGAATTCCTTATCCGGATTTTTGGTACGCAGACTGTAATATGGAGTCATTCTTTTCCTCGATTCGGGATTAAAAATTGGTGACTTGGGACACCCTAAATCTCCCAAGTGGCGACTCTGAAATAAATAAACAAATCCCGTTTCGATTGTCCTTTAATTGGAAAAAACTCCCGTGTACCCTCGCGGGGCGGAAAAAGGAGGTGTGACAGCTCTGGCGACTCCACTGGGGACAAAACCCAGAACCACTGGTTCAGGGTTAGAAATTCGAGCTTAGATAAATTGTTATATTTGGTTTTATCTGATTTATACATGTTTGAGCCTAATGTGCTAAATGCTGCTTTTACTACTTTGATATTATTTGAACTGTACATATAAACTGTGCCGAAACCCTTCTCTTCTTACCTCCGGGGAGAAGCTCGCTGGTCGAGACTCCCTATTCTGTTAGTGTCATACCCAAGTAGAAAGAGGCTCGGATAAGTTACAAAGCCGGACGACCCCGCGGGTCCCCGGTACGTAGCCCTCCTCTAGACTCGAGTTGTCCGCTCGTGTAAGTCAGGTCTAGAACAAAGCCCAGTTTGAAGCTTATTAAAACATAACTTCAGGCCGAATCCCTGGTAGGAAAACGCTTATTTGCATCACGTTGCATTTGACCTAGGGGGCTCAACACAGGGGTTGGGCCCGTCTAGGAATAGCAACCTGAAACAAAAAAAAAGGAGACCATTATGTGGCATTTTGTCTGTTATCGCATTTAATTTGCTTCGAATTTGCATGTTGACCGGCGGGTGATAACAGGAATTTTGAAAACAAATAAAAATAAAACAAAAAAAAAATGAATGAAAAAAGGAATTTTCAAAAGCAATGTCCAAATATTTTTCATTTTTGAGAAAACCCGTGATTTAGATAAATTTCTTACCCGAACTACGTCGGTTTGATTCCCACCGGATGTGGGATACGTAGGCAACCCTTATCGGGTCCAACTCCCCGATTTTGTTTTACCAATAATTATATATATATATATATATATATATATATATATATATATATATATATGTACCCATATATTATTTCTTTCAAAAAAATGTTTGGAGTCAAAATAAAAATCTTTTCTTTCTTGTCAAAAATCACCTTAATAACTGTGCAGAATGAGCACAAGTAGGAGTTCATCTGAGGCCATTATAAACAAAGTTCCTCTGGGCTTACGCATGTGGTGGAACGACTTGGGAGGATCAGGGCAAGATACGGTCAAAATATACTTGGGAAATTTGGTTGGATTGCTGGACATCGATCCGCGAGGGGACGTTATCAGGGCTCTAATTTCATTTTGGGACTCGGCCCACAACGTATTTCACTTCTCAGATTTCGAACTCACCCCGACTCTGGAGGAGTTGGCATGGTACATTGGATGTCCTAACATCCCTATGAAAAGCAGTATCTCATTGCACCAAGGGCCATAACCATACACAAGTTCCTGGATATCGTAAAGATCCGCAGAACGGTACATAACCCAGAGTTATCAAAAGGGTTTTGTAGTTTGGCATTTCTGTACGACAGATACGGTCATCTGGGAGGGTTCAACAATCCCGAGAGTAAGATCTGCAGTGGGGAGAGCCGGTTGGAATGGGAGAGGCATAGATGTATTGCTTTTATGATAGCCTTTCTGGGTTTTCTGGTGTTCCCTAAAAGAGACGGAAAAATTAACATACAAATCGCTGGGGTCGTCAATACTTTGATCAGACAAGAAAATAGCACTCTGGCACCAATGATAATTACGGAAATTTTCTGCGCACTCACTATCTGCAAGACCGGAGGAATCTTCTTTGAGAGATGCAATATACTACTGCAAATGTGGATGATAGATCATCTATGTCATCGCCCTCAAATTCTAAAATATGGGTCGTCACAAAAGACTTGTATAGAAGAGTTCCCCGCTAGGATCGATGGGATCAGCTTGCCGGAAGGGGTCGCCGAATGGGTCACACTACTGCGCTCTGTTTCAGCAAACCAGATAGAGTGGGCATTCGAGTGGCTACCCCTAGACGAGGTCATACACATGTCAGCCACCGAATCTTATTTGTTGTTGATGGGTCTCCAAAGTATCCAGCCCTACGCACTATGCAGAGTGTTGAGACAGTTGGGACGATACCAAATAATCCCGAAGGAAGAAGATCTCAGTAGCCAGGTGATCAAAATCGGACTTGGTGGGCAGTTCCCTGAAGCATTCGTTCGGAGGATCTGGAATGAATGTCAAACCCTGAAGTTAGATACTTGTGTACGAGATCGGGCCAAGGGCGAAGTGTCGCCAAAATACCTCCCGTGGTACAGAAGAGAGCTTGAACATCAGAGACCAACTAAGAGAGCTCACATCCAAGGCTTTGAGGAATCTTCACAGGCAGAGTGGGGCTGGTTAAAAAGGGAAGAAGGCTACCGGGCTGAAATCGGGAAGCTAAAGCAACAATTCGAGAGGCTTATATTTGAGAACAACGTGCAAGTCGCCTCGGAGCAGGGCGAAAAGAACAAGCTAGCCCAAGAGAACCAGACACTAAAGGCCCGTCTACGCCAAGCCAGCAAAAGTAACATTGACCGACAGAAACGTCGCTCCGACGAAAGGTTGATGGCAAGTTTGAAAAATCAGGTCGTCCAAAGCCAAGAAGAATTAGAACAATCAGAAGCTCGCGTAGCAAGGATGAAGGTCAGATGGGCAAAATGCACAATGGCCCGGAGGCAGCGTCTGCAACAGGTCATAAGGGATTATGAAATGAGCATCGGGATATTAAGGGAAACGAACTCCACTCTACATGATCGGATCATCAAACAAGCACGAGATGCCCAGGCCGACAGAAGACATTGTTACGATGCAATGGCCTGCATGGAAAGACAAATGGAGTTGTTCCAGGATCGACTTGCCGACAATGCTCAGGCACTGGGATTGAAGAACCGACAAATCAGGCAATTGTTCATTGAAAGGGACAACATTCGAGGAAGGATCGACGAAATTGGGCATTACATCTACATGAAATGCCTAGCATGTGAGCAAATACCTCGGAAGACCCTCCTTGTTTCCATCATGGGCTGCGTCCACCGGATTATGAACGAGTTGAAGAGCTTGCAGAGGGACCTCACACTAAGGGTCGCGGAAAGGCCGAATGATGCCTCGCGGGCCCCTAAGTTGGAAAATTAATCTTTGGTCGAGTCCTGTTTATTTGGCTTTGTTGCTTTCCCATATGTTGTTTTCTTTTCTTTTAGTCAAATCGGGTTAAGGACTGTGGAGTCTGTACTATTGCTGTTCCTTGTTTGAAGTAATTTGTAATAGCAAAATTTTGAGAATGAATTTAATGATTCCAAAAGAATTTTGTGTTTCTTTACTTTATGGTAGAACTACGCCCGGTCTGATTCGCGCGGGGACGTGATACGTAGGCAATCCCCATAAGATTCGACCGCCTTTAATAAAGAAAGAAAAAACGCTTATCCTCAAGGTGCTTTAGAAAAAGAAAATACAAAGAATAAAATAAAATATAGGGTTTCCAAAGTGCTTTAAAAAGGACAAATGAGCAAGCCGGGATGACGCATATTGTTTGAAGCATAGCATGTTAGAAACGGTTAACTGCCTAGGAGCATTGCATCCTCAATGTGTTGTTATCAAATCTGTTAATCTCTAACGCTAACAAAGTTTGTTGTTGTCTGAATCCATACAGTTAGTTGTTAAAGAATACTGGCAACACACCCTTACCAAACCAGATCCAAAGGACCGGTAACAACAAGCATGACTACTTCAGAGAATAGTACTGAGGAGGAAAGGCCGATGAGCCAGCTGTTAAAGGAAGCGATGGAAAAGATTGAAAGGATGGGACTAGAGATGAATGCAATGCAGTTAGCCTTAGCCAAAGCACAAAAGAGCCCTGAGCCACTGGAGCACATGCCGGAATACCCTCACTCCGGCCCTTCAACAAGCCTCCCGAATCCCCGTTATCATCAGGAGAGAAGCCCCCATGATTCCCAAGCTCCACCACCCCATCAACCTCTCCCAACACCGAATTTGCCCACTTTTGTGGGACCCACATCAGCCACCCTACAAAGAACGACCAGCGAGCCATTATTTCAGGCTCACGATGCGCAATACTATCCCCCTGAGCCTACATTCCATGCCCTGAACCACATGCCTACAATCCGCACTTGGAGGTACCGCCAGAGATTGAAAAGCCGGTTAAAGCCCCTGAACAAGATGAGGTATTAAGGAAGTTCAAAAGCCTGGAGCAGTCCTTCAGGAACTTGCACGGATTAGGTAACCAGGTCAGCGTGGCCTACAAAGATCTATGCCCTTTCCCGGACGTCCAACTCCCGGCTGGGTTCAAGATGCCTAAGTTTGATTTATATGAAGGGCACGGTGACCCCATGGCACATTTGCGGGGTTTCTGCAGCAAGATGAGAGGGGCGGGCGGAAAAGACGAGCTGCTGATAGCTTATTTCGGCCAAAGTCTGAGCGGATCGGCACTAGAATGGTATACCAGGCAGGATTCCAGCAGATGGTACACCTGGGATGATCTGGAGCAGGCTTTCGCAGGTCATTTCCAATACAATCTCGAGATAGTCCCTGACCGTCTCACGTTGTTGATGACCGAGAAGAAGCCCGGGGAAAGTTTTCGCGAGTTCGGGTTCCGCTGGAGAGAGCAAGCGGCCAGAGTCGATCCTCCCATGAGAGAGGGAGAGATGGTGGACTATTTCTTACAAAAATTGGATCCAACCTACTTTGGTCACTTGGTAACGACGGTTGGAAAATCCTTCAACGAGGTGGTGAAAATAGGGGTCATGATAGAAGAGGGTCTGAGGTCTGACAAAATCCTGAATTACTCAGCACTCAAGGCAACGACCCAGGCTATTCAGAACGGCATGGGAGGTGCGCTGAGAAGAAAGAAAGAAGAAATTGCCACGATCGAGGCAGGCAGTTGGTCCGGGTCTGGCAAGCCACACTACAACCAACCCAGACTTCACAGGCCAAACTACCCATACAGCCCACCACATCACTATTATCCACCCCAAGAACCGCATTTCACCGTCCATCAAGCCCAGACATACACCCAACCTCCGGTTCGTCCACAATGGCGCGCGCCAGCTCCCCACAATACATACCCAGCTCCACATAATACCTACCCACCACCACAAAATACCTACCCTCCACCAAGAGCATACAGGAGCCCTCTAGGGACGGGTTTTCGAGGGAGTCAAGCTGCTAAAAATGATAGGCTGCAGAAATATAGAGCCTTTACTGAGCTGGGGGAGACCTATACCGCCGTATTCCACAAATTGAGGCGATTGGGTTTGATGAGTCCTGTCGAACCTAGAGAGCAAAACCCCCCATCCCAAAATGTGAACAGGTCAGTAAGCTGTGAGTACTGCTCAGGAATGTTGGGACATGATACTGAAAAGTGTTGGAGGCTGAAGCAGGCGATACAAGATCTCATTGATGATAACAAAATTGAGGTCCAGACGCCGGAGGCACCTAACATCAACCAGAATCCACTTCCCGCGCACCACGAGACTCACATGATCAAGTTGGTGTACGAGGGAGGAGAGATGAGAAAGCCTTCATAGACAGTGATGATGATCCAGGCCGTTCCGAAAGAAGAATCGACCAGTGGAGGAACGGGTGTATAGTCGCACGGAGGAGGCGTCAAGCCAGTAGTGATATGGGGAAAGAGCCCATCCTCCATAACAAGCAAACCCGAGCCGAACAAGTTGGTAATATCAGGGACTCCACCCACACCTGCAGTTGTGTTGAAAGGGGTATACAGGGAACTGGTCACCATAAAGCCTGTAGTCCAGCTGCCTATGATTGATAGCAAGACCGTGCCTTGGAAATACTAGAAGGCAGTGGTGATGTACAAAGGAAAACAAGTGGAGGAGGTCAGTTGTAAAGAGCAAGGGCTGACTCGATCAGGACGGTGTTTTGCTCCGGTGGAGCTGAGAAGACCCAACCCAGCTGCAACCAAAAACCATGTGTCCGAAGAAGAGGCTGAGGAGTTCTTGAGGAAGATGAAAGTGCAGGACTACTCCATGGTCGAACAGTTGAGGAAAACACCGGCCCAGATCTCGCTACTGTCGTTGCTAATCCATTCTGAGGAACATCGTCGGGCCCTGATGAAGATATTAAACGAAGCTCATGTGCCCAACGAGATTTCTGTAAACCACCTGGAAACCATTGCCAACAAGATTTTCGAGGTGAACAGGGTAACATTCTCAGATGATGATCTGCCGGTAGAAGGTACGGAGCATAATAAAGCTCTCTACCTAACTGTCAAATGTGAAAACTCGGTAGTTACTCGGGTATTGGTGGATAACGGTTCAAGTGCCAACATTTGTCCATTATCCACTCTGAACCAGTTAAAAATCGACCACGGAAGAATCCAAAAGAATAGCATTTGTGTCCGAGGGTTTGACGGAAATGGAACAGCCACTGTGGGGGATATTGTACTTGAATTGACCATCGGTCCGGTCCAGTTTACCATGGAGTTCCAGGTGTTAGACGCCACAGTATCGTATAACCTTCTGTTAGGACGACCTTGGATTCATGCAGCCAAAGCAGTGCCTTCCACCTTACATCAGATGGTTAAGTTCGAGTGGGATAGACAAGAGGTCGTACTTCACGGCGAAGACACGACATGCACCATGGGTGGCGCCATTGTGCCTTTCATAGAGACCGATAATGACAAAGGTCCTTGGGTCTACCAGATTTTCGATACAGTGTCGGCAAACAAAATTTCTGAAGGAGAAATCATCCCGCACCCTAGGGTGGCTGCCGCGACAGTCATGATGGTCTCGGAAATGCTGGGTAATGGATTTGTGCCGGGAAAAGGCTTGGGAGTCGAGCTTCAGGGGATTGTCCAACCTGTCTCCCTACCTAAAAATGTGGAAACTTTCGGGTTGGGGTTCAAGCCAACCGCAGCAGATGTAAAGCAAGCGCAGAAAATGAAGAAGAAGGTCTGGTATCTTCCCAAACCCGTGCCACGTCTCTCAAGGTCTTTTGTCAGAGCAAGGGTCAAGGGGCCACCGGTCTCAAAGATTCTCGGACCATTGATCGGGATGGACGGGGACCTAAATCAGAGTTTCGAGAGGCTATTCGCTGATGTCAGTGTGGTAGAAGCTGGAGAAGGTTCCAACAGAGCGGAGATACAATTTTTGGGGCCTGGGGCCAAGACCAACAATTGGACGGTTACTCCTCTTCCTGTCCGGGGGAGTCTTGGTAGTAGGCTTTGATTTATGTTTTTTTGTTTGTTTTGATTTGTTTTGATTATTCTAGGGTGTAATCCAAATTTTACTTTGTAAAAGTGTGAACCCTTTTATCCCGCAAATTTAATAAAGTTCTCTTCTTTTGTCTCATTTTAATTTTGTTTTGCTCTTTTTTCTGAACAATTCTCTTTTTACTGGTTCTAATGACATGGCATGCACAGCGGATCTTCGACCTAGTCTAATAAATCAATCTGAATCCGACTTAATGATACAAGAGGTCGTTTGTGACGATGAATCTAAATATGACGAAGATAAGGCCTTCGAAGAAATAAACCGAGAACTGTGCCAATTTGAAGAGAAACCCAAGCGTAACCTAAATGACACTGAGGCTGTGAATCTAGGAGACGCTGATAATGTCAGAGAAACCAAAATCAGCATCCACATTGAGCCAAATGTCAGGGAAGAATTGATCAAAACCCTCGTGGAATTCAAAGATGTTTTTACATGGTCATATGATGATATGTCGGGATTAAGCACCAATTTAGTGGTTCACAAATTGCCCACTGACCCGGCATACCCTCCGGTCAAGCAAAAGCTAAGGAAATTTAAAACAGAAATGAGTGTAAAGATCAAAGAAGAGGTGATTAAGCAGCTGCAGTCAGGCAAAGGTCATTCGGGTCACTCGATATCCCGAGTGGTTGGCCAATGTGGTATCAGTTCCAAAGAAGGATGGGAAAATTAGGGTGTGCTTTGACTACCGCAACCTCAACAAAGCGAGTCCCAAGGACAATTTTCCATTGTCCAACATCCATATCCTGATCGATAATTGCGCTGGGCGCGAGATCGGATCCTTTGTGGATTGCTATGCGGGTTATCATCAGATCCTAATGGACGAGGAAGATGCAGAATAGACAGCTTTTATTACGCCGTAGGGAACTTACTGCTATCGGGTAATGTCGTTCGGATTAAAAAACGTCGGGGCAACGTACATGCGAGCAATGACTACTGTGTTTCACGACATGATACACAAAGAAATTGAGGTGTACGTAGATGATGTGATCATAAAGTCTTGGCATCAGGAAGACCATGTAGCAGACCTAAGGAGATTTTTTCAAAGACTCCGAAGGTAAGATATCAAGCTCAACCCGGCCAAATGCGCATTCGGGGTTCCATCAGGAAAGCTGTTAGGATTCATCGTCAGTCGACGGGGTATTGAGTTAGACCCATCCAAGATCGAATCCATCCGAGATTTGCCACCGCCAAAGAACAAAACAAAGGTAATGAGTCTGTTAGGTAGACTCAATTACATCAGCAAGTTCATCGCTCAACTCACAGCGACTTGTGAGCCCATATTTCGGCTGCTGAAAAAGGATGCTGCGGTAAGTTGGACGGCAGAATGTCAAGAGGCTTTCGACCAAATCAAAGGGTATCTGTCAAATTCACCCGTGTCGGTTCCACCTAAGCCAGGGAAGCCCTTAATTCTTTATCTGACGGTCCTGGAAAATTCATTTGGTTGTGTGCTGGGGCAACATGATGACACAGGAAGGAAGGAGCAGGCCATTTATTATCTTAGCAAGAAATTCACAGTATATGAGGTCAAGTACACTCAACTCGAGAAAACATGTTGCACCCTAACTTGGGTAGCTCAGAAGTTGAAGCACTACCTGTCCTCGTATACTACTTATCTCATATCCCGTTTGGACCTGTTGAAGTATATCTTTCAGAAACCTATGCCCACAGGAAGGTTGGCAAAATGGTAAATTCTGCTCCCAGAGTTTGATATCGTCTATGTGACGAGGACAGCCATGAAAGCCCAAGCGCTGGCCGACCATTTGGCAGAGAATCCCGTTGATGAAAAATACGAGCCTTTAAGAACGTATTTTCCCGACGAAGAAGTGATGCATACAAGTGAGACGGAGTTACCCGGGGAACCGGGTTGGAATCTTTTCATCGATGGAGCCGCTAACGCGAAGGGGGTTGGAATTGGAGCAGTACTCATTTCTGAAACAGGACGCCATTATCCTGTTACGGCTCAACTGCGCTTCTATTGCACCAATAATATGGCCGAGTATGAAGCTTGCATTTGGGTCTACGATTAGCTGCAGACATGGATGTACAAGTCGATTTGGTTTTGGGAGACTCGAACCTCTTGGTACATCAGATTCAGGGAGAATGGGAAACACGGGATTTGAAACTTATACCATATCGACAATGTTTGCACGATCTGAGCAAGCGATTTCGATCGGTGAAATTCAAGCATATCCCGAGAGTTCATAACGAGGTTGCGGATGTATTGGCCACCTTAGCATCAATGTTGTGCCACCCTGACAAAATGTATGTTGACCCTCTGCACATCCAGGTTCATGATCAGCACGCTTATTGCAACGCGGTGGAAGAGGAAGTAGATGGCAGGCCCTGGTTTCATGATATCAAGGAATACCTCAAAATAGGGATATATCCAGAACAGGCCACTGGAGACCAGAAAAGAGCCCTTCGGCATTTGTCGAATGGTTTCTTCCTCAGCGGTGGAGTGTTATACAGAAGAACCTCGGACTTGGGATTGTTAAGATGTATAGACGCCGGTCAAGCCACGACGGTTATGGCAGAGGTACATGCTGGAGTTTGCGAGCCGCATATGAGCGGATATGTGTTGGCAAGAAAGATCCTTCGAGTAGGGTATTACTGGCTCACTATGGAGCATGAGTGTATCACTTTCGTGAGGAAATGCCATCAGTGTCAGATACATGGAGATCTGATTCATTCGCCGCCAACAGAGTTACATACGATGTCAGCACCCTGGCCGTTTGTTGCATGGGGCATGGATGTCATTGGGCCTATCGAGCCGGCAGCATCCAATGGCCATAGGTTCATTCTGGTGACCATCGACTACTTCACCAAATGGGTCGAAGCTAAAACCTTCAAGTCGGTAACTAAAAAGTCAGTGGTGGATTTTGTTCACTCCCATATCATCTGCAGATTTGGGATCCCAAAAGTGATCATTACGGACAATGGTGCGAATCTTAACAGCAGCTTGATGAAAGAGGTATGCCAACAATTCAAGATTACACACCGCAATTCTACCCCATATCGCCCCAAGGCGAATGGAGCGGTCGAAGCAGCCAATAAGAACATCAAGAAGATACTGCGAAAGATGGTGGAAGGATCTAGACAATGGCACGAGAGATTACCCTTTGCTTTGTTGGGTTATCGCACTACCGTCCGGACTTCCATAGGTGCAACTCCTTATTTGTTGGTGTACGGAACTGAGGCCGTAATACCAGTGGAGGTCGAAATTCCATCCCTCCGGATTGTCGCTGAAGCCGAGATTGACGATAATGAATGGGTCAAAGCTCGATTGGAACAGTTGAGCTTGATAGACGAGAAAAGATTGGCAGCAGTGTGCCATGGTCAGCTGTATCAGAAGAGAATGGCAAAGGCGTACAATAGGAAGGTATGCCCCAGGAAGTTTAAAGTAGGGCAGCAGGTATTGAAGCGGATCCTCCCGCATCAAGTCGAAGCAAAAGGCAAGTTCGCCCCAAATTGGCAAGGGCCTTATATCGTGACCAGAGTGTTGTCCAACGGTGCTTTGTGTCTGACGGATATCGAGGGAAGATGTGTCGACATGGCTATCAATTCGGATGCAGTCAAGAGATATTATGCGTAATTTCTTTAATTAAGGCAATTGTCAGTTCATTTGCTTGTATTTGGCACTTATTGGATAATGAAATGACAGAGGCAATTCTTTCTTCTATCCAAACACTTTTTACCCTTGTTTCCCCCTTTTGAGCCTTAAGTTATTCTTTCATATCCCTCTTTTGGAATCACATAATGGAAAGATATGAAAAATAAAAAAAGAAAGAAAGAAAAATTTAAAAGAAAATGAAAAAAAAGAGAAGATAAAAATCACAAGAAAAGCAAAGCTGGTGGAACTACGTTTCACCTGATTCCTCAAAGAGGATACGTAGGCGCCTCACGGCTCGGTCATAGTGTTCATAGTGTGCATAGTGTACATAGCGTGCATAGAGTGCACAATTGTGCGTAACGCACGTAGCTCAACATAGTGTAAAAATAAAATCCCCCAAGCAAGAAAACTGGGGCAGAGGTTATGTTTTAAAATTCCAGCAAAGGTTTGATTCCGAAAGTTGTAGTGGCTCACCCGTCAGAGTTATTTTCAAATTTTTGATAGTTTTTCTTCTAGCCCCACACCAAAACCAACATCGATGTCCAAAAAAGACCTCCCGATCAACCTCCAAGAAGTGCCAAGTCAGACAAATAAAGCCGAGAATAATACACTGATCCCCGGCGAAGAAGAGGATCATAAAACTGGAAATAAATTGATAGTCCAAAGGAATCTCCATAAGAGAGGGTCATATCGACAACACTCCAAATCTCCGTTGAAGAAATAAAATGAGAGAGTCTTGGCGGTGAAAACCTTCGCAGGTACCACAAGGCGACGAAAGATGAGAGATATGAAACGAGAGAGTCTTATCGGTGAAAACCTTCACAGGCACCATAAGGCACCGGGAGCTGAGAGAAAAGAGAGAGTCTCATCAGTGAAAACCCCTCGAAGGGCACTATGAGGCGACAAGACAGATCAACAAAAGGGTCCACGTTCGCAAATAAATGGACACCCATTTATCCCTAGCAAGTAAGGTCATCAGGCAAGTTGATTGATACAAATAGACTGGGTCGGGAATCTATGGTGCGCGTCATGATCACAAGGACCAGTCATGTCATCCGGATAAGTTCTTCTCTTTTCCTTTTTCCACCAAGTATTGGTTCAGAAAGATTTTTCTCCTTTTCTATCTTTTTCATTTTTTCTTTCTAAGAATTCGTTTTGAAGAAGATTTTTCAAAGTCTACTACCAGAGGCCGAAGGAGTACAAAAGCAAAATACGAAGGGGATAGGCCAAAGGCCGAAGCAATAAGACAAAACGCGTCAGTTGCAAAACCAAAAGGCGAACTGTGCAGAAAGTTAAGGGTGATGTAAAGAGAGCGGAAAAAGACGGGTGAAGGACTTGTGGACCAAGTTCTGAGAAGGTTTCTCCGCAGAATGTCGATAAGTCACGGACCCAAGTCCGAAATGGTCAGACGCCACAAGGAAGGAAAATTAATCCGATACAAGATAACCCTAACAGTCCTAAAGGTTATCCCCAGGCGATGCAATTCTACGCCTTGCAGTTCCGGGAGGAAGTAAACTCCCAAAGGGAGTGGTTTCGAGATTAAAGCGGACTCCCACAGCGTGTCCTGTAAAGAGAAAGCAGGAAAGGGGATAAATGAAAAACCATCCCCAGAGGCAGGGCACCCCCAGCAAGCAACTTTATCCACCCACCATTTGTTGGAGCACAGAGCAAGGAAAAGAAAAGAAAAAATCATCCCCCAGCAGGAAGGACACCGTTGCCCACCACGATTGAAACTAACTAAATCCTTTTGTCTGCTGCAGGAAAATAAAGGTTGATGATAACAGTAGAAAGTGATGCCAGTAAGGTCACCAAGACCGGGGCAGAAAATTTTCTACCGTTGTCAAATAATTTCTCGGAGGAACGAGGAATAATTTTCAGTCTTAGTATAAATAGGCGCCCACCTGTATAACGAGAGGAATAATTTTCAGTCTTAGTATAAATAGGCGCCCACCTGTATAACGAGAGGAATAATTTTCAGTCTTAGTATAAATAGGCGCCCACCTGTATAACGAGAGGAATAATTTTCAGTCTTAGTATAAATAGGCGCCCACCTGTATAACGAGAGGAATAATTTTCAGTCTTAGTATAAATAGGCCCCCACCTGTATAACGAGAGGAATAATTTTCAGTCTTAGTATAAATAGGCCCCCACCTGTATAACGAGAGGAATAATTTTCAGTCTTAGTATAAATAGGCGCCCACCTGTATAACGAGAGGAATAATTTTCAGTCTTAGTCTAAATAGGCGCCCACCTGTATAACGAGAGGAATAATTTTCAGTCTTAGTATAAATAGGCGCCCACCTGTATAACGAGAGGAATAATTTTCAGTCTTAGTATAAATAGGCGCCCACCTGTATAACGAGAGGAATAATTTTCAGTCTTAGTATAAATAGGCGCCCACCTGTATAACGAGAGGAATAATTTTCAGTCTTAGTATAAATAGGCGCCCACCTGTATAACGAGAGGAATAATTTTCAGTCTTAGTATAAATAGGCGCCCACCTGTATAACGAGAGGAATAATTTTCAGTCTTAGTATAAATAGGCGCCCACCTGTATAACGAGAGGAATAATTTTCAGTCTTAGTCTAAATAGGCGCCCACCTGTATAACGAGAGGAATAATTTTCAGTCTTAGTATAAATAGGCGCCCACCTGTATAACGAGAGGAATAATTTTCAGTCTTAGTCTAAATAGGCGCCCACCTGTATAACGAGAGGAATAATTTTCAGTCTTAGTATAAATAGGCGCCCACCTGTATAACGAGAGGAATAATTTTCAGTCTTAGTATAAATAGGCGCCCACCTGTATAACGAGAGGAATAATTTTCAGTCTTAGTATAAATAGGCGCCCACCTGTATAACGAGAGGAATAATTTTCAGTCTTAGTCTAAATAGGCGCCCACCTGTATAACGAGAGGAATAATTTTCAGTCTTAGTATAAATAGGCGCCCACCTGTATAACGAGAGGAATAATTTTCAGTCTTAGTATAAATAGGCGCTCACCTGTATAATGAGAGGAATAATTTTCTGTCTTAGTATAAATAGGCGCCCACCTGTATAACGAGAGGAATAATTTTCAGTCTTAGTATAAATAGGCACCCACCTGTATAACGAGAGGAATAATTTTCAGTCTTAGTATAAATAGGCACCCACCTGTATAACGAGAGGAATAATTTTCAGTCTTAGTATAAATAGGCGCCCACCTGTATAACGAGAGGAATACTTTTCATGTTTTAGTTTAAATATTTCAGATTTTTAGAGCAGTAACCCCACCGGAAGACCGAAGGTTACAGCGGGAATACCTAGCAGAAAACAATAAAAATCCCCAGCAACAGGAAGCAGAAGGTTGCAAACTCAAGTGCATGTGTCGAAAGGTAAGAAAGGACGCGTTTTGAAAAAAAAAAGAGGCTTGAGAACATCAAATCATGCCAGACATAGCAAATCTGATGAAGAGAGTCGTACCACCAGAGGAACCACTGAAAGGCTTAACGAAGAAAGCCATGTCCCCAGCGAGCCAAGCAAAATGAGGAAAACTGGCATTCAGAAAAGGCAAAGGACCAGTGTCATCCCCAAATTCATGGAAGAAAAGCACCGGAGGAAACACAAGACGACAAGAAAGCAAGGCAACAAGAACAAGTTGAAGATAGATGAGATCTTATGATCCGTAGTCTAGCCTAGCTTCTTGTTTTTCTTTTTAGCACGGTGTAACAAGGAGATCGGTAAGCAATAACAGCATACAACATCATGTAACAGTACACAACAACAGCGAACATTACAGTTACGCGGTAGTCCCAGCTACCAAGACTTCCCGAACTACATTGACCTGATTCCTGTTCAGCCCAGGATATGTAGGAAACCTCTGAAGCGAAGGTTCGGTCAAATCTTTTTCGAAAAAATGCTTCACACGGATTACTCGGATGAGCAAAAATCTCTAACTTTATCTTTTCACGAAAACCCTTCGTGTCTTCGGGCAAAGAGGGGCAGCTGTAAGCACGTGATTTTTGCCCTATGAAAGAATTACTCCCAAATAGTTTTTGATAGTTTGCATTTGTTGTGAATTTTGTGTATTGTTTGTATTTTTCTGTGCATGTTTATACTTTAATTAAGAAAAATGAAAAAAATATGTGTCACATGCGCATTTACAATTTAATTGTGTATTCAGGAATTAATTAAACTTTAATTAGGAAAATCACAAAAAAAATGCATCTTTGTTTTTATTTCGTCATTAAGGGATGTTATTTTAATTAAATGTTAATGTGTGTTAATTGTGATGTTTGTATAGTGTTATTTGACATTTTTATTGGAAAATTAAAGGATCTTCGGATTGGGCCAATTTGCACTAAAATGAACATGCCCAAACCAAACAACCCAATCCTGAAGCCCTGTTTACCCGTTCCAGTTGAACTGGCCACACCACCTGCCAAACGACGCCGTATAAAGGCATTTGATCTGAGCCGTCCGTCCAGGCCAATCCAACGGCCCAGGACCCCCTTTCGACAACCCGTTTCCAAACCCGACCTAGTAACTGGTTTGAACCAACCCCAAACGATGTCGTCCCGTATTAGGTGAAAGATCCTGGCCATCAATCTCGATTCATCCAACGGCCAGGATCTAATTGCCCATTACATATATAAGCCTAACCCTTTACCCAGCCCCCCTATCCGAACACCCCCCCTTCCATCGTCCTAAACACAAACCACAAACTCCCGTTCCAAACCCTAGCCGCCCCTGTGCACCTTCACCGTAAATTCGGTGGCAAGGACACCGGTGACCCCCCTCCCCTAACACCATGGATGCACCTCACCACCTTGAATCCAAATCCATCAACCGCTTAGTTCAAATCAGTCCCTAAGTTCTCGAATCTTCATTTGAAGATTCGAGCAGAACTCCGATCTACACCGATCTACCCCAGGTTCATACCAGATACTCCCCTGACCTCCTTCGTGACCAAACCAGGTTTGGTTTGGTCCGAATCTAACCGGGGAAACATAAATCCTAAATCTGCTCTTAGGAACCCTAGAAATCCTAATAACCGGTCTGTGTCCGTTTGAACCAGATGATTAGGGTCTAAAGGACCTTAATCGAAGTGTTCTAAGTTGAGAACACTTCAATTAAAGTCCGTTAAACCCCAAGAAAGGCCGATTCAAATCCGAGTTAGGATTTGCTGATTTTTCCAAGACTCTAAGGTATTTTTGCTTTCCCTTTTTCTTTATCAGTTCATGTGTTTTGTTATAATTAAAGGTCTGTTTGTGTGGCTAAATGTCTTTAGTTGATTTGCTTTGAATTTTGACTGCCCCGTCCACTTTATTTGGCCAAGCCCTTCTCCATTTTTGTGTGTGTTTATAAGCTGTACAATCAACTGAATTTAAATTTGATTGATTAATTAGTCCCCAGTAAAACTTTGTTTAGTCAGTACAATTTGAATCACATGTTGATGCTTTTGGACTTCTGATCATTGGCTTCGATTGTATATATTACAATTAGTATAGTTGAGTCGATATACGTCGTCAATTAGTTCAGCTTGGAATGGTGATAATCTGATCCTTGTCATTGGTTTGCCTACTAAAATTTTGCTTGAATTCAATTAGGAACTGAGTATGTTGCCTGTGATATGTTCAATTTGAATCAGAAAACATTTAAGGGTGTGATATAGTTGCAGTTCAGACTTTGGTATTAAAATGGGTAGCATGTTCACTTGGTTTAGATTTTGGGCAGCATGTGCTTGGTAGCAGTTAAGGAATTTAAATAATTGGACAGCATGTGCTGTCAGATGATATTCCTCCTGCCCATGCCTGGTTTATTTTAATAAGATGATTAAAAGGCTGTCAGGGGAATCTCATGGGAGGTTTGGTTATTTTAAATAGTTGAGTGGAAAAATAGCAGGGGGGAAGGGAATCTGAATGGTTTAACAGGTTTTAAATGATCTGAGGAAAGCTATAAAAGGCTGGACATTTTAGTCTTAAAAGAGGTTTTTTCGGAGTTAGAAAAACTGAAAGAAAAAAACCAGAAAGAACATTTTCAGAACACTGTAACTAAACACTATCCAAAACTGCATAAGAAATTAAGTTGGTTAAGTTGTCTTGGCCAAGTCAGTTGTTCTAACTGGGGCTGTTACTATTCCATTGGGAGATTCTGTTGTTTTCTGCTGGGATTACTATTATTCTGAGCTTCTATATGATGTGGATTGAGTTTTGGTCTCACTGATTATCGAAGTTGTGTTGGTTGTTTGCTGAGTTTTTGTGGTTATTGAATTTCTGTTGCTATTGCATCAAATATTCTAGTTTTCTCGACTGTCTCACTATTCTGTTTCTAGGATTGATTGTTTGGTGCTCGACCACTGTGGGTTTCATCGTTTGAAACTGATATTGGTTGTTTGTGGACTATTGACGACATTGTTGTTGATTGTTGTGGCTGTGTTGTTGCTGTTTGGTTGCCTACTGCTGATACTTTCTCTCTTCTCCTTCTTATTGTCCCAACATCCAGGTACACATTCTAAATTCACTGATGTAATGATGAGTTTGGAGCTGAATAAGGGCACAAAGAGTATTGTAGTCTAAACATTAGCATGGTTACCTTTACTCTGTTGCTTGTAGTTTAGAATATTTGTGTGTTCAACATGTAAAGTCTGGCTTTCAAAATATGTAATAAAACAGTTTTCAGTCCATAAGGAGTTTAGTCTGGCAATCTATTGTTGTATATAAATCAGAAAGAAGCTAGCTGGATAGTAATGATACTCGGCCAACAATGGTTTCACATAGGGTCTGTTGAAATGAAATGTCGTAATCACATTTGCTTCACCTTAACTCATCAGTTGGTAATGCATATTTCGAATGCACGCTAGGCAATCTGGGTTATAGCAAAAAGGAAAAATCGTGTAGTCAAACATGTAGTAATATCACATTAAGTTAGATAGGTTCGTTTCAGTTGCTTCGTTTTCAAGTATCAAGCATGCAAGGAATAATTAACTGAACCTCATACGTATGCCCATCAATGAATAAGGCCGAATATGTCTAATCTCTTCGCCTAAAATAATCCGCTTCGATATTATTGTGCGTCAATCTCACGTTTCAGTTTTTCTTAAATAATAGAATAGAGAACAAAAGCAATCCCTCTTTGTACGAACTCTGCTGCAATTCCTTGTTTGTGTCAGTCATAAACCAATAACTAATAAGTTACGCCTTTTCAGCATGTAATTAATCGAGGTATTTTCTTTTGTTTTTTCAGAGACAAAACTTAATAGAAAAATGTAGCTGCTATAGGATATCCTTTTAAAATAAAGACGAGATGAGCCTCGACAAATAAGAACGCACAAGCTGCGGGGCCCTCGTTAAATGTACATATCGAAGCATTTAGTTTCCAGGGCGGGTCGTTTAGCAAATTTCATGGCCCTACCCAAAATAACAATGCGCTAGTTGCTTTAGGCGTGCCTTTAATAATGTTATCTTCCTAAACTCGGGTGAACATTTATGTGACCCAAATCCCAATCTCAACAGAGTTGAAACGTAGCTCTAACCACGGGTACATTGATTGTAACGTGGTTCGAGGTGTGTTTTCCACGATGTTGCAATTCTTGATAAAAATAACATTAAATGATAAAAACGGTTAAAAGATAAAATTGGCACATAAGTTCATATTTGTATAAAATCAGATATTCAAGCCGAATATAACAGTTGAGCGACCGTGCTAGAACCACGGAACTCGGGAATGCCTAACACCTTCTCCCGGGTTAACAGAATTCCTTATCCGGATTTTTGGTACGCAGACTGTAATATGGAGTCATTCTTTTCCTCGATTCGGGATTAAAATTGGTGACTTGGGACACCCTAAATCTCCCAAGTGGCGACTCTGAAATAAATAAACAAATCTCGTTTCGATTGTCCTTTAATTGAAAAAAACTCCATTGTACCCTCGCGGGGCGGAAAAAGGAGGTGTGACAAGACCTATGTAACCTAGGCTTTGATACCAACTTGTCACGACCCTAAACCCGGACCCCTTCATAATTCCGCATATCGTGAAACAAGGCCAGCCGACACAAACTCCCAATCCATTTTTAACAGTTATAATAATTCAATTTAAAATATTAACAGATGATAAATTCCTAAATAAAGTGAAATAGAACAACGCGGAAATAAAAACTGCCCGACATCAGGGTGTCACCAGTCATGAACATCTAATCATAAGTCTAAGAGTATGGAAAAGGACTACACAATCTATTACAGAATCTGGTACTAGGGAAAATAAAGATAGGAGGGAAAAACACTAGGCTGAAAATGCCGATCAGCTACCTAGTGAACTCCGAATAGCCTGCTGGAAGCAATCAGCCCTCGCTAGCAGGACCTGAGGTTCCTGTATCTTCATACAGGGTGCAGGGAGTAATGTGAGTACGCCAACTCAGTGAATAATAAAAGTAAAGGCATTTGAGCGATAAGAAAACACGTAAAACACAGTAAAATGTTACAAAGAGGCAGTATGAAATCAATACAATGCAATAGAACAATGAAAACTTGTAAAACCACCTCAGTTCAGTAAAACCCTCTTTAAAACATCTTTTAACAGTTAAACAAGTGAATGAAAAGCAGCGAGAAAAGATAAACACATAAAATCAGACCCTTGGGCACAATATCAATATAAATCAACCACTCGGGCAATAACATGGAACAACATCAGTCCCTCGGGCTATATCACATATCACACTAGGTACTCGCGCTCACTGTGGGTGTACAGACTCCGGGAGAAGCCCCTTACGGCCCAAGCGCAATGTCTAGCCATCTCGTGGCATAATCAAATAGGCTCTAGGCCTCATATCAAGCCACCTTGTGGCGTACAACTTAGGCCCTCAGCCTCATAATCATAATCAGTACAACACTGTTGCGGCGTGTAGACCGATCCCATAATAATCCTCACGACACACGCCCTCGGCCCTACTCAGTCATAAATCTCTAAAAGTCACTCGGGCATAATAAAATATGATGATCATCCCAATATATCATTTAAAATGTTAAAACAGAGTAAACATGGCTGAGTTATGAAAACAGTAGAATATAGCATGACCGAGTACAGATATAAAATCAAAACAGTGAGGAAAGAGTAGTAAAAATGCCCTAAGGGTCCAAAACAGTTGGCACGAGGTCCAAATATGGCATTCAACCCAAAACATGATGATAGCAAACAGTTTTCAATCAAATACATTGTTAAACAGTCATACGGGTGTGAGCAGATGATTTTTGCCTCACATAAATTACCCCTACAGAACTCCCAAAATTAGATTTTTCCTTTAGTTATTTGTTATTTAAGAATTGTTGTAGAAATTTTTCTGTTTGTTTGCATTTTGTGTGCATGTATAATTTTATTTAAATCATAAAAAATACAAAAATACATTGCATTTGCATTTAGGATTTAATTTTATATTTTTTAGATTAATTAGTAATAAGTGTTTTACAAAAATAGAAAAATCACAAAAAATAACTCATTTTTTGCATTATTTAATTTTTAGCATCGAATTTTTGTAGTTTTTCTTTTAATTTGGAATTTAATTAGTTGTGTTGTGTTAATTACTCCCTCCGTTTCAATTTATGTGAACCCATTTGACTGAGCACGGAGTTTAAGAAAAAAAAGAAGACTTTTGAACTTGTGGTGTAAAATAAGGCACATATATTTTGTGTGGCTATAAATCATTGCATAAAGGTAAATTGTTTCCAAATAAGGAAAGGGGTCATTCTTTTTGGCACGGACCAAAAAGGAAATAGGTTCACATAAATTGAAACGGAGGGAGTTTTATTTAGAGTTAATTAATTTAATTTGATAGGATAATCTAGTTTTGAGATTTAATTTAGGTTTTTATTTTTACTTGGAAAAAGAAAAGAATTAAAGAAAAGAAAATAAAAAGAAAAGAGTTAAAAAGAATCAGATTTTGGGCCCTTTTATTCGATTTTCCCCAGGCCCAAATAAATTATCCCCAATACCCATCCAAACCCGCTCAAAGCCGACCCAAATCCATTCCCTTACCCGGTCTGCCCCACTCGGAACCAAAACGACGTCGTTTCAATTACCCTTTGATCAGGACCATCGATCTTACTTGATTGGACGGTCCGGAACTAAGCCCTATTTCATATAAAACTTTTCGATTAACCCCCTACCCCCTAACTCATCTCCTTCGTCTCTTTCACCTTCAGAGACGCCCAGAAAACCCTAGAGCCGCCCTAATTTCCCACCGACTCAAGCTGGCGGCGCCACCCCTAAACACCACCAAAATAACACCATGTGACCTCCCTGTTCCCCTCTTTCCACAACCGTGCTTCGTTTCCCTCAAAATTTGCCAGAAATACTCGAATATTGAATCCGAGGTCTGAGTTTTAGGAGCTCAAAAATCGAACCTACGCATGCAAGGTCACTTTTCTGGAATTTCTGGTTTATTCAAGCCTATTTTAGCACGAAATAATGACACTCGTTTGTTCTTCACCGAGAACAAACGTTTGCCATTGTTTTGGGTTAACTCAGAACACCAGTTTTGATTTCAAGCCTAGCCGTTGAGTCCCTTTCATTTTTTGCTTTCGAATCATTTTTGTTTCACTTCTGTTCTTCTTCCCTCTTTGGTCAAAGGTCATCACAACTGAGACTGGGTCAAGATTCTAGATCTAGAACCTCTTTTCTTGGTGTTTATTTTCCTTTTAAAATTTGTTTTCTAATTTCTTTGGTCTGTCTAGTTTTGTTAATTGCATGTTTAAACCTTTGATTTTACCTTTTGTTTCGGTCCTTAAGCTTAATTTAATAGCTCAACTGGTTCCCCGCCTGTTTGTGATAATTGATTAGTCAATTAGTTTGGTTCTTAGTTTTCTGAATTTATTTAAGTGTTTCCCTTTTTACATGCATTGATTTGGTTTGGGGTCATCCTTTTTACTTAGGCTCTGAGGTCAGTTTAGACCCCATTCCAAGAGAGTTTCATTTGGTTTGAATCTGAGCCCATGTTTAATGAACCATTGAGCCCATTTGGATTCATAACCCATACCCGTTTGGTCCAGGGGATAAAAACAGGATAACTAGGGGGTAATTTTGGGTAGTTCAACTAGGGAATCTTTCAATAACAACTTTAGGAAGCTTCTTAGAAGCTAAAAAGCAGACTTGCTTGGAAAGCAAGTCAATAATTTAGGGACTAAGCTGCAAAAATGAAAATTGTGGAAGGTCTAAAGGGAAAAACTGAACTATCGTCGCTGCCCTAATAGCTTGCCTATAAAGGCATTGCTACTTGAAGCTCAAGCCAGATTTTAGAGAATTAGAGAGCTAAAAATCTAGAAACGGCTGAAAGCTTTAGGAAAATACTGTTCCTTTGATTTCTTCTGGATTTCTGAAGTTTTTTTTTCCGACTCTGACGCAATTTCTGATTAGCTAGGGTTAAAATGGTTTGAGGTCAAGTCTGGTTTAAAGTTTGCTGGGTCTTTGTTTGGTTGAAATTGGTCTCTAAACTGTTGTACAACATTTTCTGGGTTTAAAATTGGTGTTGATTTCCTTTTGTTTCTAGATTTTGTTGCTGCTGCATTCTATTGCTCCTCATCTCTTTTCTTTTCTGGCAAATTCCAGGTATTCATCAGCCCTATGGATGTCACTTAATGTGTAATGCAAAGACTGGTTTGAAAAATGAGATGAAATGCAGTGCTGTTTTTATTGAAATTCATCTTTTCTCCTTTCGGTTTTAGGATCAGCATACTATATCTAGATTTCGATTGATGTATGTATCAACATGTGGTTTGTAATTGAAATCTAGATTATTTTAGCTTAGTATATGTGGTTTCCTTATGATTTTGTTGCCAGATTCTAAAATCAGTGCTAGATTCCACCTTATGAGCTCTTCTTATTTCTGTCTCTGAATTTTGGTCTGTATTAATGAAGGGAATTAGGAGATCTAACTCTTTTGATTTGCATGAGTTAAGCTTAGAGTTTGTTATAGCAAATAATCCAGGGTTGAATTATGCATTTAGCATGTTAAGATAAAACATGCTTTATTAAGTCTCTCCTCATTTGGTCTATTAATCGTTAAATTTGAAGACATGTGGACTGAGGATTTAAGGTGAGAGATGTAGAGAATATGTTGATATATGCATGTTGAATCTGAAAAGCCATGTTAGTATACAAATTAGTGGATAAATTGCTTGTGAATAAGAACTTGTAATTACAACTTGAAAACTCAATTGAATGGTGTTTGAATATTAGGTATTTTGATAGTCCAAGTGTTTAATGGTCTATTTGTTCCCTATCGTTGAAGATCAGTAATTGCATTTGGGAGTTTTGAATTCATAATGGTCATTTGGGGCCTGACTCCAATTATGGAATTGAGTTGGGCTCGCAGGGATTCGACCTAGGATCAGACGCTAAGGTCTCCTCGTCTGTCAGACTTGGGCTCAACGCGGGCCCAAGGCTTTGAAATCATTCGGCAACAGGAAATGGCAGTGGTTGCTACATGTGTATCTACTTGCTGGGCCAAGCTCATTCTATTGGCTGGCCCAAATCCTTTGTTATAAATCGATCAGATCTGATTTCTAAAAAACAATGACCCGGGAAGCTCCTGTGTCCTTTAATCAACCAGTTAAGTCCATTAAATTGATTGGAGGTGAGCCATATTAGATAATACAAACAGCTTGTGGCCCTCTAAAGCTTAGTTTGAATTTCCTTTAAAAATTGATTGAGGTGCGTCACGCCAAATAAAATCTCAAAAATGCAGGGCCCTCGCTTAATTACTATTTTTATCCTTAGAAATCGAGGCGTGCCATTTAGTTGAATTTCCATGGCCCTCGCAAACTTGAAAGTCCGTAGCTGCTTTAGGCACACTATTTTAAAAATATCCTTCCTAAACTCGGGTGTGCATTTTATGTGATCCAAATCCAAATACTGACAACGTTAAATAAAATATGTCGCGGATCGCAGGTGCATTTCACGTGGTGTGATCCAAAGACGTGTTTTGTATAACGTTGGAATCTTCCTTAAAAAAATTATTAAAAGCGGTTAATAAGTTGGAATATACCATAGGCTAAAACATGTATTTAAAATCGGATAATAGGCTAATATAATAGTTTAAGCGACCGTTCTAGAACCATGGAATCCGGGGGTCCCTAACACCTTCCCTCGGGATAACAAAATTCCTTACTTAGAATTTTTCGTTCGCAGACTTCAAAAGGAAAAGTCTAATTTTCCTCGATTTGGGATTTAAAATAAATCGGTGACTTGGGACTGTGAGCACGTGATATTTGCCCTATATATCAATTACTCTCATAACTTCAAAACAAAATAATTTCTTTCAGTGTTTGCA
Source organism: Nicotiana tabacum (assembly GCF_000715075.1). NCBI lineage: Eukaryota > Viridiplantae > Streptophyta > Magnoliopsida > Solanales > Solanaceae > Nicotiana > Nicotiana tabacum. The sequence goes on from NC_134085.1 coordinate 187,753,405, forward strand.
ATTTTGTGGATTTTCTGTTAATTGTTTGCATTTTTGTTTGTGCATTTTAATTAGTGAAAAATACAAAAAATACATTGCATGTGCATTTAGGAGTTAATTTTTCATTTTAAGAATTACTTAGTAATTAAAATTGTTTTATAAAAAGGGAAAATCACAAAAATAGTTTAATTTGCACCTTTGAATTTTTTTTTACTTTGATTTTGAGTAGTTTTTATTTTAGTTTGTTTTTAATTAAATGTGATAATTTTTATTAGTATTTTTCTGGTTAATTGGATTTAATTTAGGTTTTAATTTTAATTATGAAAAAGAAGAAGAAAAACAAAAGAATTTTGAAGAAAATGAACTAATGATAAAAGGAAAGAATTGAGAGGAGCTGATTTTGGGCCACTTATATTAATTCTTTCCAGGACCAATGTGAAACCCGTCCAAACCACCTGAAACCCGGCCCAAACACGCGCCCCAACCCGGTTTGGTTCCCCCTTTCACCAGAAACGACGTCGTTTTGCTATTCTTTGATCTCGACCGTCGAGGTTAGTTGATCTGACGGTCCAGAAACAACCTCATCGTGATATATAAATGTCTGAATCCTTTCCTCCCTACCCCTCTCATCTCCTTCACCAGACCTCATCGCCTCCGCCGGAACGGCCCGGAAATCGTCTCCGCCGGCGGCGGTACTCCAATCGACCCCAAATTAATGCCATAAACTCCCCTCCGTCTCCTCTTCCCAAATCTCCAAAACCCCTCCCTCAAATCCTAACAGAACTCTTCGAATCTTGAATCGAAGAGGAAGACCAAAACTCCAACTCACCCGAATGAACCCAAATTAACACCACATAGCCACCACGACCCCCTCATGCCAAATCCTCACTCCGTTTCCCTCGAATCTTGCCGGAGCTTCTTGAATCCTAAATCTGAGTTCGAGCCCTGAAAGTTCAAAAATCATTTTCTATCGGACCTGGTACATGCATGATCATAGGGCGTTGTTCTTCGAGTTTTGAAGTTTGGATTCAAACGATCGACATTAATTTTGTTAGGTCCTTTGTCTCCGATAGATTTCGAGTCTGAATCGGTAAGCTCCTTTCTCCTATTGTCTTCTCTTTCTTTTACTGTCTTATTCTCTTTCTCCTTCCCCTTTTCTTTAGCTTAGTCTTTTATACTAATCTGGCTGAAACTCGATTAATCTTTCGAGTTTAAATTGATCTTCTGTTCACTGTTTTTGTCTTCTTCGTGAAAGCCTGTTTTCTAATTTTTTTAGTCCGTTGTGTTAATAGCATGGCTAATTCTCCGATCTTGCCTTTCTGTTTAGTCACCCAAGTTAGTTTATATTAGGTTATTTCAACTTAGTTAATTCCCTGCCTAGTCGTGTTAATTGATCAGTAATTTAGTCGGTTTGCTTGGAAATCATTTTACGTTATCATGGCTTGCAGATTTTCTCTTCAAATAGATAAGTGTTCGCTTGGACTTTGAGTTGTCTCTGGTCCATTTGGCAAAGAGCAGCCCGTCCAAATTAGTTTGGGTTATTGGGTCAATTCTGACCCATTTTTGGGTCTGGTTTTCAGAGGGAATAACAGGGTCATTAAGGGGTAATTTGGGTAGTCTAGGCTTGGGAATCTTGTATAACTGAACTAGGAAGCTTCCTAGAAGCTGGGGTGGGGGCTTTTTTGAAATTCTGAGGTTTACACTAGGGGCTTCTAAGCTAAAATGAAAACTTCAAAAGGATTTAGGTGCAAAACTTAGCTTATTTCTGCAGCCCTAGTAGCTTGCCTATAAAGGCATTGTTACTTAAAGCTCAAGGCAGATTTTGAAGGCTGGAAATCTAAAAATACAGAAGTTGCAAAAGTTTCACTACTTTGATAGACTTCAAGAGCAAAAACTCCAAAAAAAAAAAAGCAAAACGGCTGAAAAATAGTTAGTAAAACACTATTCCATTGAGAAAATTTGGTAATCTTTGAGGCTCCTACTTCTGAAATCATCTCTGGATAATCAAGGGTTAAAATGACTTGAGTTTTGGTTGATTTTCAAGAGATCTGTTTCAAGTTTTGGTTGCTTTTGATTTATGGGTATTGTTTGAGAGTTCTAGGGGTTCAAACTTGTTTCAAAGCTGTTTGTCCCTCGGTTATTTCTGGGTTAATTCATTTGCTCCTGCTTTGTTTTGCTGCTGTTGACTATCCTTCTCCTATTCTGTTGCAAATTCCAGGTATAAATTTTGAATCCCTCATGATGTGAACTCCATTTTGAAGATGGAATGAAGGCAGTCTTTAAAATCTTAGCAGTAGTTCTCTTTGTGCCAAAGCTGTTTTTCTTTCACGATATTTATGTCTTGTTCATTTGACCCATGATGTAGTTTGTGTGTTTTTCTGTTGGAGTAGCCAAATTCTCAAGTTGTAATTAATTATGGACTATTAAAATCTTGATGTATTTAGACCTTATTTTTTGTTTTAGCTTTAATATAGGTTAAACTTTCCTTGTAATCCCTTTTAGTTAAGTGTAGGGTATTTTGGAATTGTCAGGTTCTACTGCTGTCTGTAGATGCAAGTTTGATATTGCCTTTAGTAGTTTTAGGTATACTATAATAATTGGACTCTTGTCACTCGTGAAGCATGGAAATCATGAAAGGTTAATCGTATAATAGTATTGATCTTTTAAAGTGTTTTAAAGGTTTTGTTACCAGGTTTTCAATGTTAGTTTAAGTTTAAAGTTTGGAGTATCATGTGAGTGTGTTTAAGCTTGGCAGGTGGTTTTGAATTGGCTGATTGTTTTACTGGTAATTGTTGTTTTAGCAGTTAGCTATGAGTAAATGGGATTCTTTAGTAGTTTGAGAACGCTTTTTCCCCGATTCTTTGAGTTTTATTTCATTACAACGCTTAAAACTAGTTTGAGGCTTAAAGATTTAAGATTGCATATAGTTTAATGGTCAAAAATGAAGCTGTGCTTTTGGTGTTTAAACAAATGATGAACTTTCTTTTTCTATGCGAAAAGTTGATGCCTTCAGGGACTCGATCTTGAGTCCCTCCTTTCAGCTGCAATGTCTTAAAATTGGGGTCTACCGTGGTTTCAAAAATAGGGCCTGCATCTAGGCTCAAGTTTGAGCCCAATAAATATTGATGGCCTCATTCATTTGACATTTGCATGGCATATTGGCCGTTTCAGGCATCATGGGAAGTCGATGTTGAGGTTATGCATTGGGTGGCTGTAGAGCCAGCAGAATTTGGGCTCGTCCTTGGGCCCAAAACTGGACAGTCCCTTCCGAATGGGGTTTAAATTATTCTCTTTTCTATTGGGCCGTCTGCACGATTGGCGATGGGTCAATTCCTTTTCCCAATTGCTTCTCTACTCATATAAGTCCTCAATTAGTTTTGAAATAAACATCTCTTTGCCTTTTTTAGTGTTAATTAATTAGACTATTAAATAATTGGGAGGTGAGCTATACTAGATAAGACAAGTAGTTTATGGCCCTCCGAATTTTAGCTTGCATATCCTTTAAAAATGGAATTGAGGTGCGCCGCGCCAAATCAAATCTTAAATGTGTGGCCCTCATTTAATTGTTTTCTTTTAAAATTCTTAGAACTCGAGGCATGCCATTTAGCAAATTTCCATGGCCCTCGCAAAGTTAACAGCTCGTAATTGCTTAGGCGCATTAGTTTCATAATATTACATTCCTAAATTCGGGTGCGCATTTATGTGACCCAAATCCAAATCTCAACGATGTTAAAATATGTCAAAATCATGGGTGCATTTATGTGACGTGGTTCAGGACGTGTTCTAATAACGTTGCAATTTTCTTTAAAAATGAATAAAAGCGATGAAGTTAAAATTGAACCATAGGCTAAAATATGTATTAAAATCAAATAATTAAGCAGAATATAACAGTTGAGCGACCGTGCTAGAACCACGGAACTCGGGAATGCCTAACACCTTCTCCCGGGTTAACAGAACTCCTTACTCGGATTTCTGGTTCGCGGATTGTTGAACAGAGTCAACCCTTTCCTCGATTCGGGATTCAACCGGCGACTTGGGACACCATAAATTATCCCAAGTGGCGACTCTGATTTTAAATAAAATAATCCCATTTCGATTGTCACTTTAAGTTGGAAAAAAAACTCCTTTTATACACCCTTCCCGGGGGTGTAGGTAAAAAAGGAGGTGTGACAGCTCTGGCGACTCTGCTGGGGAATAGACCCAGAATCTCTGGTTCAGGGTTCAAGAATTTGAGCTTAGATGAATTGTTATAGTTGGCTTTATTTATTATCTAATTTTATTACATATTTGGGCCTAATGTGCTAAATGTTGCTTTTACCGCTTTGATATTATCTGAACTGTATATAAACTGCTACGAAACCCCTCTCTTCTCTCTCCCGAGGAGTGCACGCTAGTCGTGACTTCTTTCTGTTAGTGTCATATCCCAAATAGAACGAGGTTCAGACAAGTTGCAAAGCCGGATGATCTTTTGGTTACCGGTACGCAGCCCCCCTTGGCTCGAGTCGTCCGCTCGGGTAAGCCAGATCTAGAAAAATAAACCCAGATTTTAAACCTAGTATAACAATACCTCACGTCGGATCCCTAGTAGGAACGTTTGTTTGCATTATGTGCATTTTGACTTTGGAGACTCAACACAGGGGTTGGGTCTGTCTAGGACAGGTGCACCCGAAATAAAAAGACCATCCTGATGCATCTTACTTGCTACTTGTGCATTTATTTACTTCGGATTTGCATGTTGACCGACTTTTCGGAAAATAAATAACAGTGTAGAGGGTTAAGAGAGTTAATCACCTATTTTAAGAAAAACCAATGTCCAAATAGCGCCGAAACTCTGTCAAATTTTTGAAAAAAAGAGGGCGAAAACGAATTGAAAAATGAAAAAAAAAAGAAGAAGAAAGTTTGGTTTTCAAAAATAGTCCGTTTTATTTGCCCGAACTACGCCAGTTTGATTCACACCAAATGTTGGATACGTAGGCAACTCCCATCGGGTCCAACTTCTTTTTTGCAAAATAGCCCAAAAGAACAAAAATTTTACTTTTATTTGAAAATAATTAGGGTGATGCCATTCTTGTCAGAAATAGCCGAATATCCCTAAAAGGGAGCCGGAAGGCTGCTTTTGCAAAAACAGCTGCCTGTGGTCATTTTTTCAAGGTTTTCACCGGTTAGCCAACACAGCCTTAAAATCTTTGTCTTAGAGGTGTTGAAAGGCCGTATTTGCAAAACTGGATTTTATTTGTCTTCGAGTCAAATGAGTCTTGATTTTTGCTTAATATAAATGTGCAGAATGAGAACGAGTCCAAGTTTGCCGATAACAGTCAGGAACACAATCCCTTTGGAGTTGCATATGTGGTGGGAGGATCTGGGAAAATCGGAGCAAGATAAAGTCAATCTACATTTGGGAGGTCTCACCGGGTTGTTAAAAATCAGACCTAGATGAGATATCATAAAGGCTTTGGTTACGCTTTGGGACCCGGCCCATAACGTATTTCACTTTTCGGATTTTGAACTCACCCCAACCTTGGAAGAGATAGCAGGTTATATGGGAAGTACTGAAGGGCTAAGGATAAGTACCTGATCGCTCCAAGAGCCGTTAACTCTCACAAGTTCATGGATTTGCTAAAGATAAGCAAGGGAGTCCCGTATTCCAAGTTGGAGGATGGTTTTTCTACTCTACGTTTTATATATCATAGGTACGGGCATGTAGGAGGGTTCAACGATCCGGCAAGCGGGGTGTGTAGCAGAAGAAACCAAACAAAATGGGATGAGCATAGGCGTTTCGCCTTCATGGTAGCTTTCCTAGGCCTTGTGGTGTTCCCCCGAAAAGACAGGAATATCGATTTGCGGGTGACCGGAGTCGTCAAGGTCCTGATTACCAACGCCAAAATCATTCTTGCCCCTATGATAGTATCTGAGATATACCGAGCTCTCACAGCTTGTAAAGCTGGGGCAGATTTCTTCGAGGGATGCAATTTGCTATTACAGATGTGGATGATCGAGCACCTGTGTCATCGCCCTCAGTATATGAGTTACGGATCCATAGAGAAAAGTTGCATTGAAGAGTTTGACACAAGGATTTCAGGGTTCAAGCTGCTATAGGGGTTCGGAGATTGGGTATCCTGCCTTCGTTCCATTACTGCGGGATAAATAGAATGGACATTGGGTTGGCTTCCTGTTGAAGAAATTGTGTATATGCCCGCCACTGGTCCTTACCTCCTCCTAATGGGTCTGCGAGGTATCCAGCCTTACGCTCCTTACAGGGTGATGAGGCAGTTGGGAAGGTGTCAGGTGATGCACCCAGATGAAGATCTTAGCGTTTATGCGGTCGAGGTTAGTTTCGATGGCCAATTTCATGAAGAAATAGTTCGTTCTATTTGGAATGAATGCCAATATTTGACGGTGAACATTCGAGTGCGTGATCTATCTAGAGGCGAAGTCTCACCCGCATATCTTGCCTGGTATAGAAAGAAGAGCACTGCAAGGGCCGAACCAGAAAGACCAGCCAAAAAACCTCACAGGAATTCGTTGAGGCGTCACAAGAACAGTGGGCTTGGTTGGCTAAGGAGAATGAGTACAGGGCCACAATAGGAAAATTGGAAAAGCAAGTCAGAGAGCTTCAATTCGAGAGTGGCTTGCAAGTTGCGGTGGACGAAGGAGAAAAGAAAAGGCGAGCCAAAGAAAATGAGGCCCTTCGAGCCCAAATTCAGAAAATGAAAATAGCAGCAGAAAACCCCGCCCGAAGTGCCAAAGATGAAAAGCACATAAATAACCTGAGGTAGAAAGTGAATGACTACAGTTTTGATTTGAACAAAGCGGAAAGTGAACTAGCCAAGGCTCGAAAACAGTTGGATAAAAATGCAGACGAACGAGCACGCTTGGTTAAGTAGTTGAAAGAAAAGTACGATGATGAGATCGCGGGATTAAAGAAAAGGGCCATCACCGCGGAAAACAAAATGATCAAATAGGCGAAAGATTTCAAGGCTAAAAGAGAACATTGTTATACAGCATTGGCGCAATTAGAAATAGGTTTGCAACAACTTCAGGAGCAAAATCATGTGGCAGAGCAAACTTTGGAATCCAGGGCCCAGCAGATTGGGCGTTTGTTACAAGAAAAGGGTGTCATAAGAGAGAGAATTAGAAACATTGCAGATTACATTGTTATGAAGTGCCAAATCTGTGAGGATATGACTCGCACTACCTTCTTTGCGGCAGTGATGACATTTGTTAAACAGATAATGAGCGACTTGGACCGACTTCAAAGGGATCTTGCATATAGGCCCGCGGCGAGACCAAATGATGTCCCGCGGGCACCAGGAGCATTGATGTATTCATGATTTCTCATTTGAGTCTGTATTTCCTTTTCCGTTAGAGTCTGTTAGTTGTGTTGAGTTTGTATTTTCTTTTTGCTGGAGTCTGTCAATTATGTTCGAGTCTGTATTTTCTTTTGTTGGAGTATGATAGTTTATTTTTGGAGTCTGTATTTCGTCTCTTCATCCGCGTCTGTTAGTTTCTCTTGGAGTCTGTTAGTTTGGAGTCTTTATAATCAAAGTCTTTGCTTTTTATGAAAATTGAAAATCCCAAAAAATGTTTTATTTCACACTTATCTCCCAGAACTACGCTCGGTCTGATTCATGTAGGGTCATGATATGTAGGCAATCTCCATAGGATTTGACCATAACCAAAAGAGAAAAGGAAAGAAGAAGAAGAAGAAAAAAAAGAGGAAAACAAGAGAGAGAAAAAAAAGAAGGAAAAAGAAGAAGAAAAGAAAAGAGAGAAAATAAGAGAAAGAAGCAAAGGCAAAACAAGAGAGAAATGAGAGGATAAAAACAAAAGAAAAGGCCAGAATAGAAAAGGGAAGGAAGAAGTTGCAAATGGAAAAGCCGGGATGATGCAAGCAGTCGATCAAATGTGTGATAGAAACAGTTAGTTGCTTAGGTGCATTCATTCCCCAAATGTGCGGTTACCGATTTGTTAAAGCCCTAACCATTAACAAAGTTGTTGTTGATGTATTGAGTCCTTACAGGTGGTTAGTTGATTGGCATTCTGGCAACTCACTCATACAACACCCGATCAAAAGACATGCTGAATATGGCCAACCAAGAACCGGAGACAAGTATTGTTGACCCGTCAAAAGAGGTGGAGGAACTGGATGTTAATGCAATGAAGGAAGAGATGTATAAGTTAAAGCAGCAGATGGCTGAAATATACCAAGCCTGGGCAAAAGGGAATCCACCACCGGTTTATCCCGCCAACCCTCCTTATATCCCACCATCAGCCCAACCTCCGGATGCTCCCACTGTGAATTCATCTCCAGCCTTTCCCCTCTACCAACAATGCTATAGGGCTACTTCCCATAATTCTCAAGCTCTACCACCCAAACAAGTCTCATACCCTCCCCCACCAATTACACCTATTTTTGCAGCACTTTCACCCGCTACATTACACCGATCTTCCAGTGAACCTCTGTTCCAAACTCACGACAACCAGTACTATCCCCCTAAACCCACCTTCAAAGTTCCAGAACCATATTCTTACACCCCTCATCTGGATCTCCTGGAAGAGACCAAGAAGCCACCCAAAAATTCCTGAGCATGAAGAGATGATCAGAAAGGTCAAAAGCTTAGAACAATCATTTAGAGATATGAGGGGGTTGGGAGGTCAAGTAAGTGTGGCTTATAAAGATTTATGTCTGTTCCCAGATGTTCAGTTACCAGTAGGGTTCAAAATGCCTAAGTTTGATCTGTATGACGGGCATGATGACCCAATAGCACACTTAAGAGGATTTTGTAGCAAGATGAGAGGAGCAGGTAGAAGAGATGAATTGCTGATGGCATATTTCAGCCAAAGTTTGAGTGGATTGGCATTATAATGGTATACCAGACAAGATCACAGCAGGTGGTACACATGGGACGATTTGGCCCAAGCCTTTGCCTGCCATTTTCAGTACAACCTTGAAATTATCCCAGACTGTCTGTCATTAACAAAGATTGAGAAGAAGACCGGTGAGAGTTTCAGGGAATATGGATTCCGGTGGAGAGAGCAAGCAGCGAGGGTTGACCCTTCGATAAAAGAAAGTGAGATGGTTGATTATTTCTTGCAGGCTTTGGAACCTACTTATTTTGGTCACTTGGTGTCAGCAGTAGGCAAATACTTTAATGAAGTTGTAAAAATGGGAGGCATAGTTGAGGAGGGACTCAAGTCCAACAAGATCATGAGTTATTCAGCAATCAAAGCGACCACCCAGGCTATTCAAAATGGTACTGGGGGTGTACTCGGGAAGAAGAAGAAAGAGGATGTTGCTACAATTGAGTCGGGAGCTTGGGTTGGATCTAGGAACATTCCACGTTACTACAACTCTCCTCGACCCTACCACCCAACTTACCCCCACACTCCATATAGTCCATCACAACACTACTACCCACCGCTCGATCCCTATGTTTCCGTCCATCACGCACAAACCTATACCCAACCTCCCGCTCACGGCGTGCGCCGGATCCACCAAGTCCATACCTAGCTCCACAAAATGCCCATCCACCCCCAAGAGCCTACAGAAATCCCCCTGAAACAGGTTTTCGGCCAAATCAAGCCTTTAAGAATGAAAGGTTGCAGAAGTAGAAGACTTTCACTCCATTGGAAGAATCATATGCTAGTCTATTCCACCGACTGAGACAGTTGGGTATGTTGAATCCGATCGAGGCTAAACTGTCGAATCCTCCTCCCATAAATCTTGATCGCTCAGTAAGTTCTGAGTATTGTTCAGGGACCCCGGGTCACGACACAGAGAAATGCTGGAAGTTGAAAACAGCTATTCAAGAGCTCATTGATACTAATCAGATTGAGGTCCAAGCCCCAGAGTCACCCAACATGAACCATAACCTGTTGCTGGCCCATCATGAGACTAATATGATTGAGATAGTGCATGAGGGAGGGGAGCCAAAGAAGCCTTCGCAAACCGTCATGATAATTCGGGCTAGTGAAGCCAAGCCGTTTGAAAAGTCAACAAATGAGAAGTCTGTGATCAAGTTGAACGGGGCAAATAATGAACTATTTGTGGAGGTCAAGAAGGGGTCCTCAAACGACGTTGCAGGAAAACATAAAAGAGCAAAAGTGGTTGTGCCAAGAGTGACGAACAAGCCTGTGGTAATTGTGAAGGGCGCCCGCATAGATCCTGTCGTTATCAAACCGGTAACTCAATTACCGATAGTCAACAGCAAGGCAGTCCCATGGAATTATGAACGAGTGACAGTGACTTACAAGGGGAAAGAGGTTAAAGAAGAAATGTGTGAGACCCATGGTTTGACTCGATCGAGGAGATGCTTTGCCCCCGAAGAGTTGAGAAAAGCTAAGACCTCAAAAGATAACCTAGTGTTGGTGAAGAAATCGATGACCGAGGAAGAAGCAGAAGAATTTCTGAGAAAGATGAAAGTACAGGACTATTCCATTGTGGAGCAATTAAGGAAGACACCAGCTCAGATCTTGCTCTTGTCATTATTGATCCATTCAGACTAACACCGTCGGGCTTTGATGAAGATCTTGAACGAGGCCCACGTTCCTAGTAAAATCTCAATAAACCACTTGGAAAAGATAGCTAACAAGATATTTGAGGGGAACTGAGTCACTTTTTCTGATGATGAGTTGCCCGTGGAGGGTACCGAGCACAATAGAGCCCTCTATCTGACGGTGAAATGTGAAGATTCCATGGTTACTCGGGTACTGGTTGACAACGGTTCCAGTGCAAATATTTGCCCTCTTTCCACTCTGAACAATTTGAATGTGGATGGTGAAAGAATTCATAAGAACATTATCTGCGTTCAGGGATTCGACGGGGGAGGGAAGGATTCGATCGGGGATATAGTGCTCGAGCTTACAATAGGGCCAGTTGAATTTACTATGGAATTCCAGGTGCTCGATGTGGCTATTTTTTACAATCTGTTGTTAGGTCGGCCCTGGATTCATGTTGCCAAAGCGGTCCCGTCCACTCTGCATCAAATGGTTAAGTTTGAATGGGATAGACAGGAAATTGTTGTGCATGGCGAAGACAATTTGTGTGTTCCCAGTGATGCCATTGTTCCATTCATAGCTTGCCTATAAAGGCATTGTTACTTAGAGCTCAAGGCAGATTTTGAAGGATGGAAATCTAAAAATACAGAAGCTGCAAAAGTTTCACTATTTTGATAGACTTCAAGAGCAAAAAATCCAAAAAAAAAAAGCAGAACGACTGAAAAATAGTTGGTAAAACACGATTCCATTGAGAAAATTTGGTAATCTTTGAGGCTCCTACTTCTGAAATCATCTCTGGATAATCAAGGGTTAAAATGACTTGAGTTTTGGTTGATTTTCAATAGATTTGTTTCAAGTTTTGGTTGTTTTTGATTTATGGGTATTGTTTGAGAGTTCTGGGGGGTTCAAACTTGTTTCAAAGCTGTTTTTACCTCGGTTATTTCTGGGTTAATTCATTTGCTGCTGCTTTGTTTTGCTGCTGCTGACTATCCTTCTCCTATTCTGTTGCAAATTCCAGGTATAAATTTTGAATCCCTCATGATGTGAACTCCATTTTGAAGATGGAATGAAGGCAGTCTTTAAAATCTTAGCAGTAGTTCTCTTTGTGCCAAAGCTGTTTTTCTTTCACGATATTTATGTCTTGTTCATTTGACCCATGATGTAGTTTGTGTGTTTTTCTGTTGGAGTAGCCAAATTCTCAAGTTGTAATTAATTATGGACTATTAAAATCTTGATGTATTTAGACCTTATTTTGTTGTTTTAGCTTTAATATAGGTTAAACTTTCCTTGTAATCACGTTTAGTTAAGTGTAGGGTATTTTGGAATTGTCATGTTCTACTACTGTCTGTAGATGCAAGTTTGATATTGCCTTTAGTAGTTTTAGGTATACTATAATAATTGGACTCTTGTCACTCGTGAAGCATGGAAATCATGAAAGGTTAATCGTATAATAGTATTGATCCTTTAAAGTGTTTTAAAGGTTCTGTTACCATGTTTTCAATGTTAGTTTAAGTTTAAAGTTTGGAGTATCATGTGAGTGTGTTTAAGCTTGGCAGGTGGTTTCGAATTGGCTGATTGTTTTACTGGTAATTGTTGTTTCAGCAGTTAGTTATGAGTAAATGGGATTCTTTAGTAGTTTGAGAACGTTTTTTTTTTCGATTCTTCGAGTTTTAGTTCATCACAATGCTTAAAACTAGTTTGAGGCTTAAAGATTTAAGATTGCATATAGTTTAATGGTCAAAAATGAAGTTGTTCTTTTGGTGTTTAAACCAATGATGAACTTTCTTTTTCTATGCTAAAAGTTGATGCCTTCAGGGACTCGATCTTGAGTCCCTCCTTTCAGCTGCAATGCCTTCAAATTGGGGCCTGCCGTGGTTTCAACAATAGGGCCTGCATCTGGGCTTAAGTTTGAGCCCAATAAATATTGATATCCTCATTCATTTGACATTTGCATGGCATATTGGCCATTTCAGGCATCATGGGGATTCGATGTTGAGGTTATGCATTGGGTGGCTGTAGAGCCAGCAGAATCTGGGCTCGTCCTTGGGCAAAAAACTGGACAGTCCCTTCCGAATGGCGTTTAAATTATTCTCTTTTCTATTGGGCCGTCTGCACGATTGGCGATGGGTCAATCCCTTTGACCAATTGTTTCTCTACTCACATAAGTCCTCAATTAGTTTTGAAATAAACATTTCTTTTCCTTTTTTTTAGTGTTAATTAATTAGACTATTAAATAATTGGGAGGTGAGCTATACTAAATAAGACAAGTAGTTTATGGCCCTCCGAATTTTAGCTTGCATATCCTTTAAAAATGGAATTAAGGTGCGCCGCGCCAAATCAAATCTTAAATGTGTGGCCCTCATTTAATTATTTTCTTTTAAAATTCTTAGAACTCGAGGCATGCCATTTAGCAAATTTTCATGGCCCTCGCAAAGTTAACAGCTCGTAATTGCTTAGGCGCGTTAGTTTTATAATATTACATTCCTAAATTCGGGTGCACATTTATGTGACCCAAATCCAAATCTCAGCGATGTTAAAATATGTCAACATCATGGGTGCATTTATGTGATGTGGTTCGGGATGTGTTCTAATAACGTTGCAATTTTCTTTAAAAATGAATAAAAGCGGTGAAGTTAAAATTGAACCATAGGCTAAAACATGTATTAAAATCAAATAATTAAGCCGAATATAACAGTTGAGCGACCGTGCTAGAACCACGGAACTCGGGAATGCCTAACACCTTCTCCCGGGTAAACAGAATTCCTTACTCGGATTTCTGGTTCGCGGACTGTTGAACAGAGTCAACCCTTTCCTCGATTCGGGATTCAACCGGTGACTTGGGACACCATAAATTATCCCAAGTGGCGACTCTGATTTTAAATAAAATAATCCCGTTTCGATTGTCACTTTAAGTTGAAAAAAAAAACTCTCTTTCTACACCCTTCCCGAGGGTGTAGGTCAAAAAGGAGGTGTGATAGGGACACCAATAAATATTCCAAGTGGCGACTCTGAGAAATTAAATAAAATAATATCATTTTGAATAATGTCACTTAAAGTGGAAAAACTCCTTTATATACCTCTCGGGGTGTAAAAAGGAGGTATGACAGCTCTGGCAACTCTACTAGGGATCGAACCCAGAATCTTTGGTTCAGGGTTCAAGAATTCGAGCTTAGAATAACTGTTATAGTTGGCTTTTATCTATTTGTCTGATTTTTACATGTTTTAGCCTAATGTGCTAAATGCCATTTTTTACCGCTTTGATATTTTGTGGACTGTTTATAAACTACTATGAAACCCTTCTTCTCTTTGAGTCTTCTAAATTATTTGGGGAGTGCGCACTTCATGTGACTTCTCTTCTGTCTAGAGTCTTATCCAATTTTATAACGATGTTCGGACAAGTTGCAAAGCCGGTGAAGCTTCTGTATTCCCAGTACGCTACCCCCCTCGGCTCTAGCTGTCTGCTCGGGTAATCCAGATCTAGAACAATAAACCCAGGTTTTAAACCTAGTATACCAAAACCTCATGCCGGATCCCTAGTAGGAACGTTTGTTTGCATCACGTGCATTTGACTTCGGAGACTCAACACAGGGGTTGGGTCTGTCTAGGACAGGTGTACCTGAAATGAAAAGACCATTCTGATGCATTCTGCTTGCTACTTATGCATTTATTTGCTTCGGATTTGCATGTTGATCGGCTTCTGAATAATATGAGAAAGTTGGGAAAAGAAAATAGCAACGTGAGGTCTAAGAGAAATAATTACCTATTTTTGAGAGAGAAAAAAACAATGTCCAAAAGGTACTGAAACACTGCCGAAATTTTGAAGGAAAAAAAAAGAAAATCTTGTTTTCAAAAATAGTTGGTTTTATTTTTCGACAAATTTTCCCGAACTATGCCAGTTTGATTCTCACCGGATGTGGGATACGTAGGCAACCCTCATCGGGTCCAACTTCCCCTTTTGCAAAAATAGCCCAAAAAGAACAAAAATATTATTGTTTTTACTGTGAATAAGTAAGGTGATGTCATTCTTGTCTAAAATAGCCGAATGTCTCCAAAAGGGCGCCAGAAAGCTGTTTTTGCAAGAACAGCCGCCTGTGGTCTCTTTTTCAAATTTTTGACCGGTGGTCGAGTACAGCCTTAAAATCTTCTTCCCCGAAGTGCTGAAAGGCCGTATTTGCAAAACCGGAGTTATTAAATCACCCTAATAAATGTGCAGGATGAGCACAAACGAAAATGAACCCTTCGCAACTCTTGAGAAAATCCCCTTACAACTTCATATGTGGTGGAATGATTTGGGAAAAGGAAGTAGAGGAACTGTGATTAAAGTATTGGGTGGTCTTGTCGGACTATTGAACATCAAGCCAAGATTGGACATAATTGAAGCCTTGATACCTTTTTGGGATCCTACTCGAAATGTGTTCCGCTTTTTCTGATTTTGAGCTCACACCCACATTAGAAGAAATTGTGGGTTACGCCGGCCTTAATGGAAATCTTAGAAGTCGGTATTCGGTGTCACCAAGGCTGGTATCTCCCCACAAGTTTTTGGATATGTTGAGTATTAGCCGCGATATTCAGGATAAGAATTTATCTGAAGGGTCATGCACTTTCCAGTTCTTGTACCAACGTTATGGTAACCCCCAAGGCTTTGAAGCACCAAACACTAGTTTGACTCATGCTGGAGATAAAGATAAATGGGAGGTAAGGCGAGGCTTGGTCTTTATAGTAGCATTCTTGGGAGTTATAATCTGTCTGCAAAAAGACCGCAACATAGAACTGGGCCTAGTGGGAATGGTTGACGTTGCAATCAAGAAAGCTAATGGCACTCTGGTTTCCCTTGATTTTGTCTGAAATTTACCGAGCTTTGACCATCTGTCGAGAAGGCGAAAAGTTCTTCCAAGGTTGCAACTTATTACTACAGTTGTGCATATAAGAACATCTCTGCCACCGTGTCGGGTATATGAATTATGGCATGACCGGTTTGAACTGCATCGAAGAATTTGAAAGCCAAGTGGTGGGTGTTGGATTTCCTGAGGGTGCCAAGGCTTGGTTGGCACGATTGAGCTCTTTGACTTCTGATAAAATTGAATGGGCGTTCAGATGGCTCCCTGTCATCGAGGTTGTGTACATGTCAGCCGAAGTATGTTATCTTCTCCTGATGGGCATCCGGAGCATCCAGCCATATGCTCCTCATAGGGTTTTGTGTCAATTGGGCAGATTTCAAACCGTCCCCCATGATGAAGATTTGAGTGGACATGTCGTCGAATTGGGCCCAAAGGCCATATTTCCGGAAGGAAGAGTTCGCCAAGTGTGAAATGAATGTAGATTTCTTGAACCTAAGACTATGGTGCGGGATCTAGCTAGAGGTGAAGTAGACACCAAGTACATTATTTTGTTCGATAAAATGTTCCAGATTCCTGAGAGACCTGCTAAGAGAGCTCATGTTCAACAATTCACCAACGACTCGCAAGAGCAGTGGGGCTGGTTGGCAAAAGAAGAAAGCTATAGGGCCAAAATAAGTAAATTAGAGGGACAAATCAGGGACCTCAAGTTTGGCAACAGTATCCAGGCTACCGCAGATGAAGAGGAAAAGAAAAATCTAATTCAGGAAAACGAAGCCCTCAAAGCTCAAATCCAGAAAATGAGAATAACTTCTGGAAACCCGGAAAGAAGTCGAGCAGACGAAAGGCTTATAAGCAGTCTGAGAAAGAAAGCACTTGAGTGTCAAGATGACCTAGAAAAGTCTGAATCTAGTCTAGCAAAAGTCCAGGCCCAATTGGCAAAGAATGCAGAAGGAAGGGCACAGTTTGTGCATCAAATGAAAAGAAAATATGAAGGGACAATCACTGATCTGAAGAGAAAGTTAACTACCCTTGAGAATGAGGCGGCCAAGCAGGCCAAAGACTTTAAAGCTGATAGGGAACATTGTTATGCTTTAATGGCTCAGATGGAGGAAGAAATGCAACAATTGCAAAATCAAAACCATCACGACACTCAGGTATTAGAAGCCAGGAATCAGCAGGTCGGGCTTCTGCTTCAGGAAAAGGGTAGAATCCGAGAGAGGGTTAGAGCCATAGCCGACTACATTGTCATGAAATGCCAAGCATGTGAGGACATGACTCGAACCACTTTCTTTGTTGCAGTGATGACGTTTGTCCGCCAGATAATGAGTGATTTGGAGCGGATTCAATGGGGTCTCGCATATAGGCCGGTGGGGAGACTAAATGATGTCCCACGAGCCCCAGGAGTCGAAGTCTTAATGTATTCCTGATTTTTCACTTATCGAGTCTGTATTTTGGTTTATTTTGAGTCTGTTCGTAGTTTTTCCAAGAAAATGAGTAGTTTGAAGTCTTTTGTAATAGAAAGTTTAGGAGTCTTTATTAACGAAAATCGAAAATTCCCAAAAAAAAATTTGTTTCTTTATTTTTCGCATTTATTTTCTTGAACTACGTAATGATCTGATTCACGTGGCATCGTGATACGTAGGCAATCCTCATAGGATCCGGTCATGATTTTGTAAATAACCCCAATAAGAGAGGGATATGAAAGGAAAGACCCAGAAGGAAAACCCAAAAAGGAAGAAAAGAGAGCCGAAGAAAAATCAAAGGAAAAATGAGAAAAGAGAGCGAGAAAAAAGAAAAAAAAAAGTGGAAGATTAGGAAGTGGAAAAAGAGAAAAATCGGGGAAATAAGTAAAGCCGGGATGAAATATGCAACCTTTGCGAAACACGTAGAAACACATTTGACTGTATAGGTGCATCACACCCCAACGTGCAATTACCTATGTGTTATTTGCTTCAAACTTACCGGTTTGTTGTCTACTGTTAAGCTCAGGTTTTATAGAAAGGTAGTTGGTTTTGTGGTAGTCTGGCTTCGCATCCATACTTCACGAGGTCGAAGGGAAGCATTGAAATTTCTTCAGAAATGACTCTGCCAACAGTTCCTATTGCAGATGAGAGTCTGATCTCGGGCATCCCAACTTCAGAATCGACAGCTGCCGAAGAAAATAGGTTACTACGTCTCCGCATGATGGAAATGTGGGATGCCTGGGGAAACAGAAGAGAACCACCAAGTGCAATCCCTGGATTTCCCGAGCTTTTTCCCAGGGCAAGTAGGACCTCCAGCATCCCCATAAACTATCCAAATACCCCACTAGGATACCCTACTATTTCCGCCAACTTTGTGGGAACACCTTCTGAGGCTCGCCCTCAGGTGTTAGTTTCAGGTGCAGCTTCGAATATCTTCACTGCTCCGCCTTGCTCAACTTCAGTACAGCCTACACTGCCCAAGCCCAGCTTTGACCCATCATCCTTCACCTTCCAAACACCATCTTTCCCACTGGAACCTACACAGTTTCCCACCTATACTTACTCCCAACCACCCCGGTATGAGTTCACCGCAGGGCAATAGAAAGCCACCAAAACCCCTGAGCAAGAGGAGATGGCGAGAAAGATGAGAAGCATGGAGCAGAGTCTCAAAAACATACAGGGTTTGAGTGGACAAAAAAGTGTATCCTATGTCGACTTATGTATGTTCCCTCACGTGCATCTACTATTGGGATTTAAAACCCCGAAGTTTGAGAAATATGACGGGCACGGAGATCCCATTGCCCACCTCAAAAGATATTGCAACCAATTACGGGGAGCGGGCGGAAAAGAGGAGCTCCTCATGGCCTACTTTGGAGAGAGTTTGGCCGGAATCGCGTCTGAATGGTATATGGATCAAAATATATCCCGTTGGCATATCTGGGATGACTTTGCTCGGGACTTCGTCAGCAGTTTCAGTACAACATTGATATTTCCCCTGATAGGAACTCATTGACAAATCTAAAGAAGAAATCCTCGGAAACCTTTCGAGAGTACGCTGTCAAATAGTGTGAGCAAGCCTCCAGGATAAAGACTCCAATGGACGAGATTGAAATGGTCACGGTCTTCCTCCAAGCCCAAGAGGCTGATTATTTTCAAAACATGATGTCCGCAATGGATAAGTTGTTCGCTGAAGCCATCAAAATTGGCGAAATGGTTGAAAACGAGTTGAAAACAGGGCGAATCTTAAGCCAATCCGCCATCAGAGCTACCTCCCAAGCCATTCAGGGTGGGTCTGGAGGAGTAGCGAAGGGCAATAAAAAGGAAGAAACATCCATGGCAGCGTCGGGTGCAAGAAAACACCGTACTCCCAGATCCGTTTTCTTAGAAAGAACCCCACAGCACTATTACTCCCACCAAGGCGTAGCCTATGCTCCTCAACCATACACGGTCATGAATGCTCAACCTTATGTTCGGCCACAACAACAAGCCAGCTCCATTTTCTAGAAACCAGACTCCTTACCAAAACCACTACAACCCCCGACCTCCACAAAACAATTTCCACCCTCGTGAACCGCCCAAGAGGCCAAATTTTACACCAATTGGCGAACCCTACTCCAGCCTGTTACCAAAGCTTGTTCAAATGGGTCTGCTACAGCCTGTTCCTCAAACCAGGCAAAACCTAGCATCACCCGTATACAGAGCCGGTACCTGATACGCCTATCACTCAAGGGCAGAAGGTCATGACACGGATAATTGCTGGACTCTGAAGAGAGTCGTGGAGAACTTGATAGAACAAAGAAAGATAGTGCTAAGGGATGAAGATATTCCCAATGTGACTAACAACCCACTGTCGGCCCACAACAACAGGCCGGTAATCAGAATAATTTGTGAGGACAAGGAATTTGACCCACGTTGAAGGCCATAATTGCCATCGTTGATGTAGAAAAGAAACCAAAGGCTGACCTGAAGCAAGACAAAGGGGAGAAAAGGAACAAAACCCCTCCAAAGTCAGAGAAGAAAGTTGAAATTGAAATTGGGGCAACGCCTCCCAAAGATGTTGTCCTCTATGTCCCTCGAGGCTGCAAAGAAAAGCAGAAGACTTTGAGTCCTCCCAGGATATTCGAGCTGAATAAGACAACCCAAATGTATGTGCCCAAGGGAGCTTATGTGATGCGAGGGACAATTAATCCACCAAGGCTGAGTGAGCCTGTGGTTATTGGCCGCGCACCACAAAAACCCATGACGGATCCTACCGTTGTGCCCTGGAACTACAACAAATTAGTGGTGACTTACAAAGGCAAAGAAATCTCGGGAGAAGTTCAAGAAAATAACCCGGCTGAAAAGTATTTCAAATTGGAAGAGGTGAACAATGCCACTAGAAAGCGCTTCCCATATGAGAAGCTTGTGAGTACCGAAGAAGCGGAGGCCTTCTTTCAAAAGATGAAAATGGCGATTATGAGGTGATCGACCAGCTTCGAAAATTTCCCGCACAAGTCTCCTTGTTATCTCTGTTGATGAACTCCACCGAACATCAAAAGGTAATGATCAAGACCCTTAACAAAGCATATGTTCCTGTTGAGACTTCTGTAGAGCAGTTGCAGAAAATGGCCGAAAGATTGTTCGCAATCAACCAGATCTCCTTTAGCAAAAATGACTTGCCCCTAGAAGGGGTCGCACATAACAAAGTCTTGCACTTGACAGTCAAATGCGAAGGGTACTATGTGAAAAGGGTTATGTTGGACGGAGGCTCTAGGGTAGACATTTGCCCATTCTCAACTCTACAGCATATGGAAATCGGTACCGAAAGAATCAAACCCAACAACGTCTGTGTACGTGCCTTCGATGGTATCAAAAGGGACAAAATTGGAGAGATTGATCTGATTCTGACCATTGGCCCAGTAGACTTTGAAGTAACCTTTCGGGTTTTGGACATGGACACATCCTACAACTTTCTTTTGGGGAGGCCGTGGATCCATGCAGTGGGGGCTGTACCTTCTACTATTCACCAGATGGTGAAGTTCGAGCACGAGGATCAAGAGATTGTGGTCCACGGGGAAGATGAGCAATCAATTTATCGGGACCCATCAGTCTCGTATCTTGAAGCAAGAGAGGGGAGTGAGCATATAGTCTATCAGGCCTTTGAAATCGTGGTCGCTGATTAGTGCGAAGAAGGAAAACCTTGCCCTCAACCTTTCCTTTCTAATGCATCAATCATGGTGGCCAAAAAAATGATCAGGCACGGCTACAAACCTAGAAAAGGGCTTGGGAAATCGTTGCAAGGAATAGTTGAACCTATCACCCTGACCGCCAGTGAAAAGTTCTTCGGGGTAGGCTTCCGACCTACTCAAACTGATGTAAGATGAGCAGATGATAGAAAGAATGATGGTTGGGTCTTGCCTCAACCGGTGCCGCATCTATACAGAATATTTTCAAGCCAAAATACAATGAGGAAGAGGAAGATAAGGCCTTTATGGCCGGAGAAATTGAAGAAATTTGTGGGTCCATAAGGAAAATACTGTATGAAGCCCACATGGTTCAGCCAGGGGAAGACTCAAGCACCACTGAGGTGTTGTATATGGGACCTAATGCCAAATTGCAGAATAGGAAGGCTACGCCATTCCCAATCAGGCGGGAGTCCCGGTAGACCTGTCCTGCCACTTTTTCTGCATCACGAGTTATTCCAGGGTGTAACTCGGATGTTTTCTTTAGTTTCCTGTCTTTTAATTTCCAATGTAAACCCTGTTATCTCCAAATTCAATGAAATGAAATCAATATTTCATCGTCCATCTTTCTTTATTCTTTCTGATTTGGTTATTTTTCTCTTTTACTTCTTCTTTCAGTTCTAATAATGTGGCTTTAAATAACATGACATGCTTGCGAACTTCATGCCCAAATCCAAACACGCTGTCTAACTGTGAAATAATGAATCAAGAACTGGAATACGATGAAGAAGAGGCTTTTAAGGAAATAAATCGAGAATTGGAGCAATTTGAGAAGAAACCTAAGCCGAACTTAAATGATACCGAGCCGGTTAATTTGGGTAGTTCTGAAGAAATCATGGAAACCAAGACAAGCACTCACACAGATGGAAAAACCCGAAACACATTAATCCAACTCCTGTTTGAGTTCAAAGATGTGTTTGTTTGGTCATATGACGACATGCTAGGACTAAGTGTTGATTTGGTGGTTCATAAGTTTCCGACTTACCCCGACTACCCCCTATCCAACAAAAGCAAAGAAAGTTTAAAACTGACATCAGTGACCAGATCAAAGAGGAAGTCACGAAATAGCTGAAAGCGGGGGTGATCCGGGTACTTCGATACACTACATGGTTAGCCAATGTGGTCCCAGTACCGAAGAAAGACGAAAAAACCCGGGTGTGTGTGGATTACAGAGATTTAAACAAGGCAAGTCCCAAAGATAACTTCTTTTTGCCGAAAATCCACATCCTTGTTGATAACTGCGCCAAACATGAGATACAGTCCTTCGTGGATTGTTACACAGAATATCACCAGGTGTTGATGGATGAAGAAGATGCAGAAAAAATAGCTTTTACCACACCTTGGGGTACATACTATTACAGAGTCATGCCATTTGGTTTGAAGAATGCCGGGGCAACCTACATGAGGTCCATGACTGCCATTTTTCATGATATGATGCACCAAGAGATAGAGGTGTATGTGGACGATGTAATCATCAAATTCAAAACCCAGGACGACCACGTTCAGGACTTGAGAAAATTCTTTGAGTGGTTGCGCAAATATGATTTGAAGCTGAACCCAACCAAATGTGCATTTGGGGTACCATCCGGCAAACTCTTAGGATTCGTAGTCATTCGGAGGGGCATCGAGTTGGACCCAACAAAGATAAAGTCTATTCGAGATTTACCTCCTCCAAGAACCAAGAAAGATATTGTGAGTTTGCTGGGAAGATTGAACTACATCAGCCGATTCATTGCTCAGTTGAATCCACGTGTGAACCCATATTCAAATTGCTGAAGAAAGATGAGGCAATCAAATGGACAAACGAGTGCCAAGAAGCTTTTGATAAAATCAAAAAATATCTGTCGAATCCGCCTGTATTGGTCCCACCTGAGCCAGGGAGGCCTCTGTTCTTATATCTGACAGTCTTGGAAAATTCTTTCGGTTGTGTCCTCAAGCAACATGATGTGACCGGAAAGAAAGAGCAGGCCATTTACTATCTGAGCAAGAAGTTTACCAGTTATGAAGCCAAGTACACTTTATTGGAAAGAACTTACTGCGCTTTAACATGGGTCGCTCAGAAGTTGAGACATTATTTGCAAGCTTACACCACTTACCTCATAACCAGGTTGGATCCTTTAAAATACATATTTCAGAAACCAATGCCCACTGGGAGATTAGCAAAGTGGCAGATCTTGCTCACGGAGTTTGACATAGTCTACGTCACTCGCATGGCAATGAAAGCCCAGGAGTTAGCAGATCATTTGGCTGAGAACTCGGTTGATGATGAATACCAACCTTTGAGCACTTACTTCCCAGATGAAGAGGTAAATTCGGTTGAGGCAATATCTGAAGACACCCATGCTTGGAAAATGTTCTTTGATGGGGCGGTAAACACAAAAGGCATTGGAATTGGGGCAATCTTGATCTCACCCACCGGCCAGCATTATCCAGCCACAGCCCGGCTTCGATTTTTCTGCACAAACAACACCGCCGAGTATGAAGCCTGGATTATGGGTATGAACATGGCAATCGACCAAAATGTCGAAGAATTGATAATCATGGGAGACTCGGATTTAATTATCCGACAAGCTCAAGGAGAATGGGAAACCCGAGATGTCAAGCTTATTCCTTATAGGCAACATGTGGAAGATCTTGGCAAGAGATTTAAGTCAATAGAGTTCAGATACATCCCTCGTTGTCACAATGAATTAGCTGATGCACTTGCTACTTTGGCCTCGATGCTGCCATACACAGGAAATACCTACATTGATTCTTTGGAAATCCAAATCTGGGAAAGGCACGGTTACTGCAATACGGTTGAGGCAGAACCAAATATTCAGCCATGGTATCATGACATCAAGAGATTTCTGAAAACTAAAGAATACCCTGAGCAAGCTATCGGAGACCAAAAGAGAACCATTAGACGGCACGCAAGTGGTTTCTTCTTAAGCAGTGATGTTTTGTACAAAAGGACTCCGGATCTCAATTTGTTGAGATGTGTTGACGCTGAAGAGGCCAAAAGAATCATGTATGAAGTACACATAGGAGTGTGCGGACCCCACATGAACGAGTATGTTTTGGCAAAGAAAATCCTCCGAGCGGGCTATTATTGGATGACCATGGAAAAAGACTATTTTAGCTTTGTTCGGAAGTGTCATCAGTGTCTGGTGCACGGGGATCTGATTCATGCACCGCTCACAGAACTGCATCCTATGTCAGTTATCACACCTCCTTTTTTGCCCGCGCCGCCCGCAAAAGGGACGCGGAAGGGAGTTTTTTCCAATTAAAGGACAATTGAAACGGGATTTATTTATTTATTTCAGAGTCGCCACTTGGGAAATTTATGGTGTCCCAAGTCACCAATTGAATCCCGAATCGAGGAAAAGAATGACTCTGTTTAACATTCTGCGCACCAGAAATCCGGATAAGGAATTCTGTTAACCCGGGAGAAGGTGTTAGGCATTCCCGAGTTCCGTAGTTCTAGCACGGTCGCTCAACTGTCATATTCGGCTTGATTATCTGATTTTATACAATTACGAACATATGTGCGAATTTTAAACTCTTTACCGCTTTTATTATTATTATTATTTTTTATCGAGAATTGCAACATCGTGAAAATACATCTCGAACCACGTCACATCAATGCACCCGTGGTTGTTGGCATATTTCAACTCTGTTGAGATTTGGATTTGGGTCACATAAATGTGCACCCGAGTTTATGAAGATAACCTTATTAAATACACGCTTAAAGCGACTAGCGTATCATTATTTTTGGGTAGGGCCGTGAAATTTTGCTAAACCGCCCATCCCGAAGTCTAAGTATTTTAAAACAAATTATTGAGGGCCCCGCAACTTGTGTATCCTTGTTTGTCGAGGCTCGCCTTATTTATTTTTAGGATATCCTAAAATGACTACATTTCTATTAAATTCGTCTCTAAAATAAAAGTGAAAAAATCCTAATTAATTACACGCTTGCAAAAAAAGGCGTAACATATTAAATACTAGATTAAGACAAATGTTAACGGAAAGGAATATTACTAAAATTAAAATTATAAATAAAATACGGAATCGACAAATAATATATTCAAAAGAAACTAATTATCCTATAACTAGATTAAACTCGTATTGTTAGATGACTTCAACCGTTGAAATTAATTATTTACAACTATTTAAAACTAGAATCAATCTTAATTACTAATTCATATTCGAAAGTTTATTAAACTTAAACGTTAACTCGTCTTGTTCGAACTCAAATCGTGCCATAATGCCTAATTCACGAAATTAATTTAAATTCATGCTTTAACTAAATTTGGCTACATGTTCACGATTAACCTACTATTGACAATATTAAAACCTTCATAGCTAGTGAACTAATCAGTTTTGCCAAGCTGATTCACTAAAGACCAACTTATGTTATTTTCCTCTTATTCCAATTATTAAACAGTTTGACAGTAATGAGCATGCTTAAATATATACTCCCTAATAATCAAACTAAAGCAGAGTATTATTTAATACATTACTACAAGATGCCTAGTTATGCAAAGCGACAGAAATTTACAGAATAATAATACATGAAATAGCCCAAATACAATCAGTAAAAGAAACAAAGAAAAAAAGAGCTAAATTAAAACTTCAAAGTTCCATTCTTCATATGTATTCATGCTTTCACATTTCAGCTTACAATATCGACAGGGTTAAAACCATGTACCTGGTATTGGAAGTAAAAGAAGAGGAAGATCAGCAGAAATGCAGTAGCATATAACAACAGCAACACCCCCGCAACCAGTAACAACCAGCAACGAGAAACCAGTGACAGATTTTAAAATCAAAATAAAAATCCAGCAATAACCAGTGAAGTAGTAGCAAATAACCAACCAAACTCAAGGAACAAATCACATGAAAATCCAGAAACACCAACAATAATCAACGGGCAAAAACAAAGTGAACCTTTTTTTTAGATTGAAAGACCAGTTAATGTTTACCCTTAATTCTCTCTTAATATTTAGAAAATTCTTTCTTTTAAACTCTCTTCAAATTCGAATCCTCTTCAATATTTTTGAAATTCTTCCTTAATATTCAGAAAACCTCCTCCTCTTTTTATTTGTGTCCAGCTCTTCCTCTTTATAGCCAAATCTTCCAGCATTTTAATTAAATCTCACCATCTTTTACCCATCCCCTTTAACTTCCCACTATTTAATGTTTTGTCCCCCACTATATTAAATAAATATATTAGTTCCCACTAACACATATCTTTTCTTTATTTAATTCCATTATTCCCCACTACCGCATGCTTTGTCCCCCACTATATTAAACAAATATATTAATTCCCACCATTATGTCTTGTCTCCCACTACGTATTAAAAAATATATTAATTTAATATTATGGACGGAGCACTCAAATTAATCATTTTTTAAGACTCATTTAAAATCCCGAAAATGCCCCTAAAACTATTGAAATTACCATTCTACCCCTGAAAATACTGCAATTTACCATTCTACCCCCATCGGCTATAACCAATTCACGTAATCATTTTGACCAAAATACAGCAGTTATAACCAAATCCTAATCAAATTTAATCAACAAATTTAAACTAGAAACTCAGATTATGTCAAATATCATCAAAACAAAGACTAAGGATTCAGGGAACCAACCCATATGATGAACAATAAAGAAACAACTGAAATCATTTTCTGAACAACATTTTTAACAACAAACATACTTTCAGATTCAATAACAGTAACAGATTGAACATAACAAATAAGTAGATTCAAATCACTAAACTCAATAATCAATTGAACTTCAAATTATATCTAACAACATTACAACCAAGATAAAGGATTCAAGTGATTAAACTAACACACTTCTATATTAAAACTAAACAAGAACAAATGAATAAAAAAAACTGAAGAAATGATAAACAACGAACAAGAAAAGAATCAAACATATGCTGATTTCGGATCCGAGAATATCAAACAAAATACGGACAGAAATGAAACTTAAACCAACTAACCGGAAATGACCGCAACGGAACAGAAACTCGGACAACAACCTCGACGTGACGGATCTCGACTCAACGAAAACCCACCTTCTTTTTTAACCCCAACTAACTCAGAACGACAAACGATGACCTCGATGGATTGAACCTGAAGAACGACGAGACAGCAGCTGAGTTTCTAGGGGCGGCTGGGCGACAGATGAGTGAGCTGGGTTGCTCGACTAGTGGTCGCTTGGGATGAGGAGATGAAGCAGCAGCAATGGCTGCTGGACATGGAGCGACGGACTGTTTGGTTGATTGGTGGAGCTCGTTTTTGGACTGGAGGTCGACGGACTGGTGAAGACGAAGAAACAACAACCATGGTTGTTGGTCGTTCATGGTGGAGTTGGGGTGGTGACGGCGAGACAGCAGCTGAAGACGAAGCAGATGAAGCAGCGGCCATGGTAGGTCGTTGAAGACGAAGCAACGAGGGACGATGGGGAGCGGCAGTTCGTAACAATGGTTGATGTTGTCGTGCGACGATGGGAGATGGTCGTTGTCTGGGCGTAATGGTGTTGAGGGGGCAACCATGGGATGTGAGGGGGAGGGCAGAAGCAGCGAGGGAAGCCATAGGAGCTGGGTTTGGAAGGAGAAGAAAAGGGGGGCGGGTATATTTTTTAGGGTTTTGGGGGTTGGAAAAAAATGAAAAAATAAAAATGGGGGGTTGGGATTAGTTTGGGTTATGGGGCAGACCGGGTAGGGTCGACCCGGTGGGGTTTGGTTAAAGGGTTATCTGGTTTTGGGCTTGTGGTTTAAAATTGAAGAAAAGGTCCAATCCGATTTTCTTCTTCTTTTATTGCTTCTTTTTTCTTCTTTTATTTTTCTTAAACTAAAACTAAATTCTAAAAATACTAAATTATCCTATAGAACTAAATTAATTTATAAAAGTGCAAATTAACTCTCAATAACAATTAACACATAATTAAATAGCAATTACGATAAAATCACACAATTTGGACATTAAACGCTAAAAATGCAACGTACATTATTTTTATGATTTTTTGTTCTCGTAAAACAAACTTAATTGCTCCTAATTGTAGAATTAAATCCTAAATGCAAATGCGACATATTTTGTATTTTTTATTAATTTAACAAATAAACATGCACGGACAAAATACAAATAATTATCCAAAAACGCCACGAAAATTCTCAAAATTGCACACAAAGGAAAATTGTTTTTTTTTTAATTTTTTGGGAGTAATTCTCTCATAGGGCAAAAAAATCACGTGCTTACAGCTGCCCCTCTTTGTCCGAAAATACGAAGAGTTTTCGTGCAAAGATAAAGTGAGCAATTTTTGCCCATCCGAGTACTCCGTGTGAAGCATTTTTTGAAAAAGATTTAACCGAACCTTTGCTTCAAAGGTTTCCTACATATCCCTGGCTAGAAGGGAATCAGGTTAATGTAGTTCGGGAAATTTTTGGCAGCTGGGACTACCATGGGACTGCTTTTTGCTGTTACTGCTGTTGCATGTTGTTACTACTGCTTACCGATCTCCTTGTTACATTGTGCTCAAAGAAAACTAGAGGCTAGACTAAACTAGGAATTATAAAATCTTATCTATCTTCCACGCTCTCTGGTTGCTTTGCTTTCTTGTCGGCTTGTGTTTCCTCTGGTGCCTTTCTTTCGAAAACTGCTGGGGATGAAACTGGCCTTTTGCTTTTCTGAACACAAGTTTTATTATTCCGCTCTGTCTGCTGGGAACACTGCTTCCTACATTAAAGCTTGTTATGCTAGGGATTTTTGTTGTAACCCTCCTCATTACTGACTTCTGTTTGATCTTGAAATGTATTCCTCTGTTCTGCAGGCGGGCTCCTGACTCCAGCTTGACTTTTGAAAGATGACACAACCTCCATTCTACAGGCGGGCTCCTGACCTCAACAGCTTCTTGAAAATAATTCAACCTCCATTCTCCAGGCGGGCTCCTAACTTCTTTTAAATATAACAACCTCCGTTCTACAGGCGGGCTCCTGACTTCTCCAACTTAAAATAAACAACCTTCGTTCTACAGGCGGGCTCCTGACTTCTCCGACTTAGAATATAACAACCTCCGTTCTACAGGCGGGCTCCTGACTTCAACAATCTTAGAATATAACAACCTCCATTCTACAGGCGGGCTCCTGACTCCAAATTAAAATTTAACAACCTCCATTCTATAGGCGGGCTCCTGACTTCAACAACTTTCTCAAAAATAATTCAGCCTCCATTTTCCAGGCGGGCTCCTGACTTCAACAACTTTGAAAATAATTCGGCCTCCATTCTCCAGGCGGGCTCCTGACTTCTCCAACTTTTAAATGTAACACCTCCATTCTCCAGGCGGGCTCCTGATTTCAACAACTTCTTAAAAATGTCAGCCTCCATTCTCCAGGCGGGCTCCTAACTTCTTCAAACTTTTTAAATGTAACACCTCCACTCTCCAGGCGGGCTCCTCACTTCTTCAAACTTTTTAAATGTAACACCTCCATTCTCCAGGCGGGCTCCTGACTTCTTCAACTGCTTCCTTCAAAACTGGTGTTTTATTCCTTTAAAAACTGTTGGGGATAACACCGATATTTTATTTCACCAATATGTCATTTTCCTTCTTCAAAGACTATTTTCTTTAAAGCTGGTGCTTTCACTTCCCTGAAACCTGCCGGGAATAACACTGCTGGGGAATTATCTTCCTCCTTTTAACAATGGTGGGGATGATATTGATTCAAAGGTCATTGCTTTTACAATTTTGGGTTATCTTGCTTCTTCCAAGATTGTTTTTCTTTTAAAACTTGTATCTCCATTCTTGTATACTGCTGGGGATTTTATTTCCTTCAAAACTTGTGTTATCTTCTCTCTTTCCCAAATGGCTATCTAATTTCAAGAAAATTTTTGTAATGAGAGAAAATTTTCTGCCCCACTTTAATAATCTTCTTTGTGACCCTGTCTTCCTACGGTCAATAATATTTCATTTCCCTGCTTTAAATCAAAGAAAAATTTGTTAGTTTAAAATGGGGCGAGTGGT
Source organism: Nicotiana tabacum (assembly GCF_000715075.1). Classification (NCBI taxonomy): domain Eukaryota; kingdom Viridiplantae; phylum Streptophyta; class Magnoliopsida; order Solanales; family Solanaceae; genus Nicotiana; species Nicotiana tabacum. Next base: position 187,782,914 of record NC_134085.1, read on the forward strand.
CATGCCACTTCTGCTAGGGATGGTTTTTCCCTTTTATTTTCCCTGCTTTGCTATAAAACTTGTTGGGGATGATACTGTTTGCTGGGGCTGATATTCCTGCTGGGGATGGTTTTTTGTTTCTCTTCCTTCCCCGCTCTGTGTTGTCCGACCATTGTGGAGCTTGGTCAAGAATCTGTCGGAGTTGTTCCTATATCTCGCAAATCTGTTGGGGATCCTCTTGGAATTTGATCCCTAACTTTTTAACTGTTGTTCTTTCTGTTTTTCTCCGACTTCCCTTGGAAATTTGGTCCTCTTGGGATCTAGACTCATTCGTCATTTGGTCTTGCGACAAACTTCTTTTCGCTTTGTTGCCTTATCTTTGGCCTGTCCTATTCGCACTTTGCTTTGTACCATTTTGGCCACTGGTAGTAAGCTCTGAAAATTCTTTTCAAAAACAAACTGCATGGGAGGTAAAGTCTTTTAAAACCAAGGAATGAAAAAGTGATGATTTCAAAAAATAGAAAAAGAAGAAGTCTTTCTGAACAAATGATGGGGAAAAAGAAAGAAAAGAACTTATCTGAATGATACAATCGATACCAACGATCATGTCGTGCATTCCGGATTGATCAACCCAGTCTATTCGTACCAATCAATCTTTCGGATGGCGTCATCTTGCTGGGGATAAATAAACACTCAACTCTTTGCCAACCGCGGATCTTTCCCACCAATCTTGCCTTGTCGCCTCACAGTGCCCTTCGAGGGATTTTCACTAATAAAACTCTCTCATTTCTCTCAACTCCCATCGCCTCATGGTGCCTGTGAAGGTTTTCACCGATGAGACTCTCTCATTTTATTTTATTTTTCAGCTAGGGATTGGAGTGTTGTCGACATGACTCTCTTTGCTGGGGATTCTTTCGGCTATCAATTCATTTCCAGCTTATGATCTTCTTCTTTGTTGGGGATCATAGTGTTATTCTCGACTTTCATTTGCTTGACTTGGCACTTCTCGGAGGCTGATCGGGAGGTCTTTTTTGGACATCAATATGGGTTTTTTGTGTATGGCTTAAAGAAAAAGGGTATCAAGAGGGTTCAAAATCATTTTGATGGGTAAAACATTACAACTCTTGGAATCGAACTTTCTTCCCAAAATTACAAACACCAACTTCTGCCCCAGTTTTTCTTGCTTGGGGGATTTTTACTTCTTTTTTTTTTACATTATGACCGAGCCGTGAGTCGCCTACGTATCCTTCTTGAGGAATCAGGTCAAACGTAGTTCCCAATTCCTTTGTGACTTTTCTTTTGTCTTTATTATCATTATTTTTCTCTTTTTCTTTTTCTTTCATTTTAATTACTGATTCCAAAAGAGGGATATGAAAGAATAAATAAGGCTCAAAAAGGGAAGCAAAGGTTAAAGTGTTTGGATAGAAGAAAGAATTGCATCCGTCATTTCATTCTCCGATAAATGCCAACCACAAACAAACAACAATTACAATCAAAAGAGATCATACATAATATCTCTTAACTGCGTTGGAATTGATAGCCATGTCAATGCATTTCCCGTCGATATCTGTTAAACATAAAGCGCCATTGGACAATACTCTGGTTATAATGAATGGTCCTTGCCAATTCGGGGCGAACTTGCCTTTTGCTTCGGCTTGATGTGGCAGGATTCGTTTCAACACCTGCTGCCCCACCTCAAATTTTCTGGGGTGCACCTTCTTGTTGTAAGCTCTCGCCATTCTCTTTTAATATAACTGGCCATGACACACAGCTTCCAATCTCTTTTCATCAATCAAGTTCAACTGCTCCAAACGGGTTTTGACCCACTTGTCATCATCAATCTCAGCCTCAGCAACAATCCGAAGGGATGGAATTTCAACTTCCGCCGGTATTACTGCTTCAATTCCATATACCAACAAATAAGGGGTTGCACCTACTGAAGTCCGGACAGTGGTGCGATAACCCAACAATGCAAATGGTAATTTTTCATTCCATTGTTTGGATCCTTCTACCATCTTCCTCAGTATCTTCTTGATGTTCTTGTTGGCTGCTTCAACTGCTCCATTCGCCTTGGGATGATATGGTGTGGAATTACGATGTGTAATCTTAAACTGTTGACATACCTCTTTCATCAAATTGCTATTAAGATTAGCACCATTATCTGTGATGATCACTTTTGGGACCCCAAATCTACAGATGATATGAGAGTGAACAAAATCCACCACTGCCTTCTTGGTTACCGACTTGAAAGTTTTAGCTTCAACCCACTTAGTAAAATAGTCGATGGCCACCAGAATGAACCTATGACCGTTGGTAGCTTCCGGCTCAATAGGTCCAATGACATCCATGCCCCAGGCAACAAATGGCCCTGGCGCTGACATTGTATGCAATTCTATCGGCGGAGAATGAATCAAATCTCCATGTATCTGACATTGATGGCATCTCCGCACGAAATTGATACAATCACGCTCCATAGTGAGCCAATAATACCCTGCTCGAAGAATCTTCTTCGCCAATACATATACACTCATATGTGGCCCACAAACTCCAGCATGTACCTTTGTCATAACTGCCATGGCTTGACTGGCATCTATACATCTCAGCAATCCCAAATCTAGGGTTCTTTTGTACAACACTCCTCCACTGAGGAAGAAACCACTTGACAATCGCCGAATGGCTCTTTTTTTATCTCCGGTGGGCTGCTCTGGGTATATCCCCATCCTGAGGTACTCCTTGATGTCATAAAACCATGGCTCGCCATCCACTTCTTCCTCTATCATGTTGCAATAGGCATGCTGACCACGAACCTGAATGTGTAACGGGTCAACATGAATTTTGTCTGGGTGATGCAACATTGATGCAAAAGTGGCCAATGCATCGACAACCTCATTGTGAACTCTTGGGATGTGTCTGAACTCCACTGATCGAAATCGTTTGCTCAGATCGTGAAAACATTGTCGATATGGTATGAGCTTCAAATCCCATGTTTCCTATTCACCCTGAATCTGATACACCAGGAGGTCCGAGTCTCCCAAGACCAAAACGTCCTGGACATCCATGTCTGTAGCTAGTCGCAGACCCAGAATGCATGCCTCAAACTCAGCTATATTGTTGGTACAATAGAAACGCAGCTGAGCTGTAACAGGATAATGACGTCATGTTTCAGAAATAAGTACCGCTCCTATTCCAACTCCCTTCGCATTTGCGGTTCCATCAAAGAAAAGCTTCCAATATGGTTCCTCAGGTTATTCCAACTCATCTATATGCATTACTTCCTCGTCAAGAAAATACATCCTCAACGGCTCGTATTCTTCATCAACAGGATTCTCCACAAGGTGATCGGCCAGTGCTTGGGCTTTCATGGCCATCCTCGTCACATAGACGATGTCAAATTCCGTGAGTAATATTTGCCATTTCTCTAACCTCCATGTGGGCATAGGCTTCTGGAAAATATACTTTAGTGGATCCAAGCGGGAAATGAGATAAGTAGTATATGAGGACAAATAATGCTTCAATTTCTGGGCCACCCAAGTTAGGGCGCAACATGTCTTCTCAAGTTGAGTGTACTAAACCTCATATACTGTAAACTTCTTGCTGAGATAATAGATGGCTTGCTCCTTCCTTCGTGTAATGTCGTGTTGTCCTAGTACGCAGCCAAACGAATTCTCCAGGACCGTTAGATAAAGAATTAACGGTCTCCCCGGCTCAGGTGGAACCAACACAGGTGGATTTGGTAAATATCCTTTGATCTGGTCAAATGCCTCCTGACATTCTACCGTCCATTCTATCGCAGCATCTTTCTTCAGTAACCGAAAAATGGGTTCACAAGTTGATCTGAGTTGAGCAATAAATATGTTGATATAATTCAACCTTCTCAACAGACTCATTACTTCTGTCTTGTTCTTCGGCGGTGGCAAATATTGGATAGATTTGATCTTTGACGGGTCCAGTTCAATACCTCGCCGACTGACGATGAATCCCAACAGCTTTCTAGATGGAACTCCAAATGCACAATTGGCCGGGTTGAGCTTAATATTGTACCTTCGAAGCCTTTGGAAAAACTTCCTTAAGTCTGCTATGTGGTTTTCCTGATGCTTGGATTTATGATCACATCGTCCACGTACACCTCAATTTCTTTGTGGATCATGTCATGAAACATAGTGGTCATCGCTCTCATGTACGTTACCCCAGCATTTTTCAAACCAAATGGCATTACCCGGTAGCAATAAGTTCCCCACGGCGTAATGAATGCCGTCTTTTCCGCATCTTCTTCATCCATCAGAATCTGATGATACCCAGCATAGCAATCTACAAAAGATCCGATCTCACATCCGGCACAATTGTCGATCAAGATATGGATGTTGGGTAAAGGAAAGTTGTCCTTTGGGCTTGCCCTGTTTAGATTGTGGTAATCGACACACACCCTGATCTTCCCATCTTTCTTCGGCACCGGCACCACATATGCCAACCAATCAGGATATCGAGTGACCCGAATAACCTTTGTTTGTAACTGCTTGGTTACTTCTTCTTTAATCTTCACACTCATGTTTGTTTTGAACTTCCTCAATTTCTAGTTGACGGGAGGGCATGCCGGGTCAGTGGGCAATTTATGAACCACTAAATCCGTGCTTAACCCCGGCATGTCATCATACGACCATGCAAAAACATATTTGAACTCAATAAGTGTTTTGATTAATTCTTCCTTGATATTTGGTGTAATGTGGATGCTTTTAGTTTCCCTAATATCGACTGCATCCCCTAAATTGATGGATTTTGTATCATTTAAGTTGGGCCTGGTTTTTTTTTCAAACTGGCTTAGCTCTCTATTTATTTCTTCGAAGGCTTCATCCTCATCGTATTCCAATTCATTATCATAATCGACCTCTTGTATAGTTAGTTCGGAATCAGATTGATCTTTTAGACTAGGTTGAAGATCCGTTGTGCATGCCATGTCGTTAAGACCAGTAACTGTTCAGAAAAAGAAAAGAAAGAAACAACAATTAAAAATAAAATAAGGAATGAAGAAGAAACTTTTCATTTTATTGAACTATGGGATAAAAAGGTTTCACACTTTGTTGAGCAATAAAAATAAAAAGGAATCTGGATTACAACCCTGGAATAATCCAGAAAACAAGAAGGAAAATCAGAGCCAACTACCAGGACTCCCTCCAAGTAGGAAGAGGAGTAGCTGTCCAATTGTTGACATTGGCCCTAGGCCCCACAAACTGTATGTCTGCCTTACTGGAACCCTCTCCAGCTTCTATCATGTTGACATCAGCAAACATCCTTTCAAAGCCCTCATTCAAATCTCCATCTGGCCCAATCAGAGGTCCGAGAACTTCAGGGACCGGCAACTTTCTGAACCCTGCTTTGACAAATGATCTGGATAGGCGCGGGATTGGCTTAGGAAGGACCCAAACTCTTTTCTTCAACTTGCGGGTCCGCTTTACATCCGCTGCAGTAGGCTTGAATCCCAACCCAAAAATATCCAGGTTCTTGGGCAAAGAAACTGGCTGGACTATTCCCTGCAGATCAATCCCCAGACCTTTTCCTGGTACAAACCCGTTGTTCAACATCTCTGAGGCTATCATGAAGGTTGCAGCTGTGATTCTGGGAAGTGGAAGGCCCCCACCCTCAGGAATTTGGTCTACTGAGACTGCGTCAAAAACCTGATAAACCAATGGGCCCTTGTTATCATCGGTTTCTATGAAGGGCACAATGGCATCGCTAACGGCATGTGTACCGTCATCCCCGTGTACCACAATCTCTTGTCTATCCCATTCAAATTTGACCATCTGATGTAGTGTAGAAGGTACTGCTTTGGCTGCGTAGATCCAGGGTCGTCCCAACAGAAGATTATACGACACCGCCACATCTATCACTTGAAATTCCATGGTGAACTCGACTGGACCAATGGTTAATTCCAGTACGATATCACCCACTGTGTCAGTACCGCCCCCATCAAAACCTCGGACGCAGACGTTGTTCTTGTGGATCCTATCATCAGCAACCTTTAGTTTGTTCAGAGTGTCCAAAGGACAGATATTGGCACTTGACCCATTATCAATTAGTACTCGAGTGACTACCGATTCTTCGCATTTCACAGTTAGGTAGAGTGCTCTGTTGTGTTCTGTACCCTCTACTGGTAACTCATCGTCAGAGAATGTCACTCGGTTTACCTCGAAGATCTTGTGTACTATTTTCTCCAAATGGTTCACTGAGAGCTTGTCCAGGACATGGGCTTCGTTCAGAATCTTCATTAAAGCCTGACAATGATCGCTTGAATGGATTAACAAGGATAGCAACGAAATTTGGGCTGGGGTCTTTCTCAACTGCTCTATAATTGAGTAGTCCTGTGCCTTCATCTTCTTCAAAGACTCCTCTGCTTCTTCCTCCGTCACTGGCTTCTTTATTGTTACAGGATTGGTCCTTCTCAATTCTGCGGGAACAAAACACCTTCCCGAACGAGTTAACCCCTGAGCCTCGCATACTTCTTCCACAACCTCCTTCCCCTTATGTATCACTGTCACTTGACTGTAGCTCCATGGCACAACTTTCTCACTTGTTATCGGCAACTGCATTACTGGCCTGATAACAACTGGTTCTACGTAAACCCCCTTCACCACTAACACTGGTGTGCTTGATACTCCCTACAGCACTGTCCTGACTGACTCTGGCTTCTTCGCAGCAACAGACGAACCTTTCCCCACTACCACAAATGGCTTGTCATCTACCTTTCCCAACTGTACCACTGCCTTTCCACTGGTCGATTTTTCGTTTGGACTGGCACGAATCATCATTACCGTTTGTGAGGGTGTTTTAAGTTTCCCTCCTTCGTGCACTAGTTCGATCATGTGGGCCTCATGGTGCACCGGTAACGAGTTTTCATTTATGTTGGGTGCCTCTGGTGCCTGAACCTCGATCCTATTTGTGTCAATAAGATCTTGTATGGCAGTCTTCAACTTCCAACACTTCTCAGTATCATGCTCGGGAGCCCCCAAACAATATTCACAGCTTACTGAGTGGTCCAGATTTTTGGGAAGGGGATTTGGCAATTTGGGTTCAACAGGACTTAATAGGCCTATCTGCCTCAACTTGTGAAATAGAGTAGTATAGGTTTCTCCCAACGGAGTGAATGTTCTCGACTTCTGCATCCTTTCGTTCCTGAAAGCCTGATTTCCGCGGAAGCTTGGCCCTGAAGGATTCCTGTAGGCCCTCAGTGGTGGATATGTGTTTTGTGGAGGTGGATATGTGTTTTGTGGAGGTGGATATGTATGTTGGGGAGCCGGCGCATGCCATTGCGGACGAGCCGGAGGCTGGGTGTAAGTTTGGGCATGATGGACGGAGAAATGTGGCTCTTGTGGTAGATAATAGGGTTGTGGAGGATTGTATGGAGTGTGTGGATAGTTTGGGTAATGGGGTCTGGGTTGGTAGCGAGGGGAAGGACCTCTTGATCTGGAACAAGTACCTGCTTCGACTGTTGCGACCTCCTATCTCTTCTTTTTCCCGAGCGCACCTCCCGTGCCGCTTTGGATAGCCTGAGTTGTGGCCTTGATTGCCGAATAACTCATTATCATGTTTGACCTGAGTCCCTCTTCAACCATGCCGCCCATTTTTACTACTTCATTGAAAGATTTACCAACTGACGTCACCAGGTGACCAAAGTAAGTTGGCTCCAAAGTTTGTAAGAAGTAGTCCACCATTTCACTTTCCCTCATTGGCGGATCGACTCTTGCTGCTTGTTCTCTCCAACGGAATCCGAATTCCCTGAAGCTCTCTCCAGGCTTTTTCTCCAGTTTTAATAGTGTGAGACGGTCAGGGACGATCTCAAGGTTATACTGGAAATGACCTACAAATGCTTGTGCTAGATTATCCCAGGTATAGCACCTGCTAGGATCCTGCCTCATGTACCACTCTAATGCGGACCCGCTTAAACTTTGACCGAAATAGGCTATCAACAGCTCATCCTTTCCACCTTCCCCTCTCATCTTACTACAGAAACCTCGTAGATGTGCCATGGGATCACCATGTCCCTCATATAGATCAAACTTTGGCATCTTAAAACCTGCCGGCAATTGAACATCGGGGAAGGGACACATATTTTTATAGGACACACTGACTTGGCTAACCAATCCATGCATATTCCTGAAGGATTGCTCTAGGCTTTTCACTTTACGGAGCATTTCGTCCTGCTCCGGATTCTTAGCTGGCCTCTCAGTTTCTGTCGGGAGCTGAAGGTGAGGGGTGTAAGTGTATGGCTCGGGTGCTTTGAAGGTGAGTTCAGGAGGATAGTATTGATTGTCGTGAACCTGAAACACTGGTTCATCGGATGATTTTTGCAATGTGGCGGGTGGAGGTGCCACGAAAACAGGAACAACTGGTGGAGGAGGGTTTTGTTTGGGTGGTGAAGCTTGGGGATTATAGGAAGTTTCCCCTTGATAGTATTGGGCAATGGGGAAGCTCGTTGATGGACTAGTGGAAGGGTGTTCCGGAGTCCGAGCTGGTGAAAGGGTAGGAGTAGGGGGAAGTATTGGTGGTGTTTGTCCCTTAGCCCAGTCCAGGTGCATCCCAGCTATCTCTTGTCTCAACTTGTCTACTTCCTCCTTCATCATTTGCATTTCTGTCTTTTCCTCCTCAACACTTTTGTCCGAACCAGACATACTTTCCGGAATGGGCCCTTTTGATCTTGTGTGGTAATGGTAATCTGCCAGAACGTTCTAACGAGCTAACTGTTTTGAAATCTCTTTATCTGGTATAAACAACAAACTTGTTAGCGTTAGAGTTTAACACATATTGCACTTTCACATTGGGGAATGCAATGTTCCTAGGCAGTTTAACCATTTCTAACATGTTTTTGCTTTGACTGCATGCATCATTCCGACTTATGTCCTTTCTTTATTCACTTTGTCTTTTCTTTTTATCTTTTAGTGGTGGTCGAATCTTATGTGGATTACCTACGTATCATATCCCCGCATGAATCAAACTGGGCGTAGTTCTGCCATAAGTAAAAATAAAGACACAATTTTGCATTTTATTACCAAAATATGCTATTACAAGCTATCATTAAAAAAACAGACTCCACACTATTAACATTGTTTGATATGAAAAGAGAACAGAGGGGTAGACAACAGACTCTTAAAAACAAACAAGTGCAGACTTGAACTAGGGATACATTAAAGCCTTGAATTTTGGTGCCCGCGAGGCATCGTTCGGCCTTTCCACGGGCTTTGGTGCCAGGCCTCTTTGCAATCTTTTTAATTCCTCCATGATTCGGTGTACATAACCCATGACTAAGGCAAAAAGGGTATCACGGGGCATTTCCTCACATTTTAGGCACTTCGTGGTGATATAGCGCCCAATCTCATCGATCATACCCTTGATTCTGTCCCTTTCCATACACAGCTGTTCTATTCGTTAATTCTTTAATCCCAATACTTGAGTATTGTCAACGAGCTGATGTTGGAACCTCTCCATTTGTTCTTCCATTCGGGTTATTGAATCATAGCAGCGCTCCCTGTCCGTTCTAGCATCTCGGGCTTGTTTAAAAACCCGATCTCTGAGAGTGGAATTTGTTTATCTTAATATTGCAATGCTCCCTTCATAATCCCTTCTCACTTGCCATAGGTGCTTTTTCCGCGCTGCTGCACCTTTTGCCCATCTGGCCGGCATTCTTGCTATGCTAGCCTCGGATCTTTCCAAGTCTTTTCGACTTTCAATGGCCTAATTCCTTAACCCTGCTATCAGCCTTTTATCGGACCGGCTTCTCCGTTGGTTGTCGGCATCCATTATGACTTGTCGGTTTTGAGCTCTAAGGGAGTCATCTTCTTGGGCTGATTTCTTTCTGTCCCCTTCATCGGCCGCGGTCTGAATTTCTCTTTCAAATTGAAGATCTATGACCTGTTGCTTTAACTTGCCTATTGTGGCCCTGTATTCTTTTTCCTTTGCCAACCAGTCCCAATGCTCTTGTGAGGACTTGGCAAATTCTTGAAGGTGAGGTCTTTTAGCCAGTCTTCCAGACGACACTTCCCCTTTGTACCAAGCCTGATCTCCGGGTGAAACATCCCCTTTTGCCCGATTTAGTACACAAGTATTTGCCTCCAAGTATTGACATTGGCTCCAAATCTGGCGAACCCTTGCTTCAGGAAACTGGCCATCGGAACTGATCTCAATCACTTGGGCGCTCAGGTCCTCATCTTTCGGCACTATCTGACACCTCCCAGATGCATCAAAACCCGATACGGCGCATAAGGTTGAATGCTCTTAAGCCCCATCAAGAGAAAATGGGGCCTAGCTGCTGGCATATATATGACTTCGTCGATCAGTAACCATCCCATTGTCCACTGTATTTGACTGGCGTTAAGGGTCCGAAAGTATGAGGTCCATGCCGAGACTCCTTCAGGTAAGCGGACCTCATTAATTCTAGTGTAGAACTCCTCTATGCAGGTTTTCTAAGAAGATCCATGGCTTAGGATTTGGGCTCGGTGACATAGGTGTCCAATCATCCACACTTGCAATAACAAGTTACACCCTTCGAAAAAATTCCCTCCGGCTTTGCAGGCCGTGAGAACTCGGAAGATATCAGATACAATCATGGGCGCAAGCGTGCTGTCATCTTGAGTGAGCAAAGTACTGACGACCCCAGCTATCTTTATGTCAATATTCCCGTATTTTCTTGGGAACACTAAAAGTCCTAAGAAGGTTATCATGAAAGCAACCCGTCTATGATCATCCCACTTTCGACGGTTACTTTTGTTGCACAACTTGTTTTCTGGCTTGTCGAATCCTCCTATGTGGCTGTATCTTTGGTATATGAAGCTCAGAGTGCAAAAACCTTTCGCCAAGTCTGGGTTATGGATCGTTCTGACTATCTTTAACAAGTCCAAAAACCGGTGCACCGCTACGGCTCTTGGAGAAACCAGGTATTTACGCCTCAACGGAACCTCAGCACTGCCGATGTACCCTGCTATTTCCTCTAAAGTCGGGGTGAGTTCAAAGTCTGAGAAATGGAAGACATTGTGCGCCGAGTCCCAGTAAGTGACCAGTGCCCTTATAATATCCCCTCGAGGCCTGATACCCAACAAACCCCTGAGACATTTCAGATGTTTCTTGACTTCGTCTCGCCCTTCTTTGCCTAAATCATTCCACCATAGCCGCAACTGGAGGGGGATTTTATTCATGATTGAAAAAGGTTCATTTTGAGTCGTGCTCATTCTGCACATTTATTAATGTGATTAAACAAAAGAAAATTTATTTGACTCAAAACGATTTGATTATTTTTCATAAAAGAAAGACCAGATTTTCTGAACACGACCTTTCAGCCCTTCAGGGACGAAGATTTTAAGGTTGTGTGAGTCAACCGATCAATAATTAAAAAAATGACAGAAGTGGCCGTTTATGCAAAGTTAGCCTTCCGGCATCCCTTTTGGAAACATTCGGCTATTTTTGATAAAAACAGCATCACCCGACTCTATGACGAAAAAATAAAATTTTTGACATTTTTTGGGCTATTTTTTTTTTTGCAAAATGGGAGGTTGGACCCGACGAGGGTTGCCTACGTATCTCACGCCCTGTGAGAATCAAACCAGCAAAGTTCGCCCAACATAAACTAAACTTTGTAAACAAGACTCCTTCCTTTTCCAATAAATCAAACTAAAAAAAAATTCAAAATTTCTGCAGAGTTTTGACACTACTTGGACATTGGTTTTATTTTTCTAAAAAAATAAGTAGTTATCTCCCTACGCTGCTATATTTTTTCCTCTCTTTTGTTTCACAATTTTTTCAAAAATTCCCGATTTCAGAAGCCGGTCAGCATGCAGATCTGAAGCAAATAAATGTGCAAAACAAACAAGATGCAGCAGGATGGTCTTTTTTTTTTATTTCAGGTTGTTTGTCCTAGACGGACCCAACCTCTGTGTTGAGTCCCCTAAGTCAAATGCAACATGATGCAAATAAACATTCCTACTAGGGATCTGGCATGAAGTCAAGTTATTCTAGGTTCAACCTAGGTATATGTTCTAGACAGTGTACCCGAGCGGACAACTCGAGTTGAGGAAGGAGCTCCTTTCCGGGAACCAAAAGGCCAGCCGGCTTAGAAACTTTTCGAGCCTCTTTTATTTCAGGGTATGACACTAATAGAATAGGGAGTATCAACTAGTATGCACATCCCCGGAGGTAAGAGGAGAAGGTTTCGGCACAGTTTATACGTACAGTCAAATAATATCAAAGCAGTAAAAAGCATCATTTTGCACATTTAGGCTAAAACATATAATAAGATCAAATAATAAATAAAGCCAAATATAACAATTCATCTAAGCTCGAATTTTGAACACTGAACCAGAGATTCTGGGTTCGTCCCCAGCAGAGTCGCCAGAGCTGTCACACCTCCTTTTTTGCCCGTGCCGCCCGCAAAAGGGACGCGGAAGGGAGTTTTTTCCAATTAAAGGACAATCGAAACGGGATTTATTTATTTATTTCAGAGTCTCCACTTGGGAGATTTATGGTGTCCCAAGTCACCAGTTGAATCCCGAATCGAGGAAAAGAATGACTCTGTTTAACATTCTGCGCACCAGAAATCCAGATAAAGAATTCTGTTAACCCGGGAGAAGGTGTTAGGCATTCCCGAGTTCCGTAGTTCTAGCACGGTCGCTCAACTGTCATATTCGACTTGATTATCTGATTTTATACAATTACGAACATATGTGCGAATTTTAAACTCTTTACCTCTTTTATTATTATTATTATTTTTTATCGAGAATTGCAACATCGTGAAAATACATCTCGAACCACGTCACATCAATGCACCCGTGGTTGTTGGCATATTTCAACTTTGTTGAGATTTGGATTTGGGTCACATAAATGTGCACCCGAGTTTAAGAAGATAACCTTATTAAATACGCGCTTAAAGCAACTAGCGTATCATTATTTTTGGGTAGGGTCATGAAACTTTGCTAAACGGCCCATCCCGAAGTCTAAGTATTTTAAAACAAATTATTGAGGGCCTCGCAACTTGTGTATCCTTGTTTGTCGAGGCTCACCTTATTTATTTTTAGGATATCCTAAAATGACTACATTTCTATTAAATTCGTCTCTAAAATAAAAGTGAAAAAATCTAATTAATTACATGCTTGCAAAAAAGGCGTAACATATTAAATACTAGATTAAGACAAATGTTAACGGAAAGGAATATTACTAAAATTGAAATTATAAATAAAATACGGAATCGACAAATAATATATTCAAAAGAAACTAATTATCCTATAACTAGATTAAACTCGTATTGTTAGATTACTTGAACCGTTGGAATTAATTATTTACAACTATTTGAAACTAGAATCAATCTTAATTACTAATGAATATTCGAAAGTTTATTAAATTTAGACGTTAACTCGTCTTGTTCGAACTCAAATCGTGCCATAATGCCTAATTCACGAAATTAATTTAAATTCATGCTTTAACTAAATTTGGCTACATGTTCACGATTAACCTACTATTGACAATATTAAAACCTTCATAGCTAGTGAACTAATCAGTTTTGCCAAGCTGATTCACTAAAGACCAACTTATGTTATTTTCCTCTTATTCCAATTATTAAACAGTTTGACAGTAATGAGCATGCTTAAATATATACTCCCTAATAATCAAACTAAAGCAGAGCATTATTTAATACATTACTACAAGATGCCTAGTTATGCAAAGCGACAGAAATTTACAGAATAATAATACATGAAATAGCCCAAATACAATCAGTAAAAGAAACAAAGAAAAAAAGAGTTAAATTAAAACTTCAAAGTTCCATTCTTCATATGTATTCCTGCTTTCACATTTCAGCTTACAATATCGACAGGGTTACAGCCATGTACCTGGTATTGGAAGTAAAAGAAGTGAAAGATCAGCAGAAATGCAGTAGCATATAACAACAACAACACCCCCGCAACCAGTAACAACCAGCAACAAGAAACCAGTGACAGATTTTAAAATCAAAATAAAAATCCAGCAATAACCAGTGAAGTAGTAGCAAATAACCAACCAAACTCAAGGAACAAATCACATGAAAATCCAGAAACGTCAACAATAATTAACGGGCAAAAACAAAGTGAACCTTTTTTTTTAGATTGAAAGACCAGTTAATGTTTACCCTTAATTCTTTCTTAATGTTCAGAAAATCCTTTCTTTTAAACTCTCTTCAAATTCGAATCCTCTTCAATATTTTTGAAATTCTTCCTTAATATTCAGAAAACCTCCTCCTCTTTTTATTTGTGTCCAGCTCTTCCTCTTTATAGCCAAATCTTCCAGCATTTTAATTAAATCACACCATCTTCTACTCATCCCCCTTTAACTTCCCACTACTTAATGTTTTTCCCCCACTATATTAAACAAATACATTAGTTCCCACTAACACATATCTTTTCTTTATTTAATTCCATTATTCTCCACTACCGCATGTTTTGTCCCCCACTATATTAAACAAATATATTAATTCACACCATTATGTCTTGTCTTCCACTACGTATTAAAAATGTATTAATTTAATATTATGGACGGAGCACTCAAATTAATCATTTTTTAAGACTCATTTAAAATCCCGAAAATGCCCCTGAAACTATTGAAATTACCATTCTACCCTTGAAAATACTGCAATTTACCATTCTACCCCCATCAGCTATAACCAATTCACCTAATCATTTTGACCAAAATACAACAGCTATAACCAATTCCTAATCAAATTTAATCAACAAATTTAAACTAGAAACTCAGATTATGTCAAATATCATCAAAATAAAGACTAAGGATTCAGGGAACCAAACCATATGATGAACAATAAAGAAACAACTGAAATCATTTTTTGAACAACATTTTTAACAACAAACATACTTTCAGATTCAATAACAGTAACAGATTGAACATAACAAACAAGTAGATTCAAATCACTAAACTCAATAATCAATTGAACTTCAAATTAAATCTAACAACATTACAACCATGATAAAGGATTCAAATGATTAAACTAACACACTTCTATAGTAAAACTAAACAAGAACAAATAAATTGAAGAAATAATCAAGAAATGATAAACAACGAACAAGAAAAGAATCAAACATATGTTGATTTCGGATCCGAGAATATCAAACAAAATATGGACAGAAATGAAACTTAAACCAACTAACCGGAAATGACCGCAATGGAACAGAAACTCGGACAGCAACCTCGACGTATCGGATCTCGACTCAACGAAAACCCACCTTCTCTTTTAACCCCGACTAACTCAGAACGACAAACGATGACCTCGACGGATTGAACCTGAAGAACGACGAGACAGCAGCTGAGTTTCTAGGGGCGGCTGGGCGACGGACGAGTGAGCTGGGTTGCTCGACTAGTGGTCGCTTGGGATGAGGAGATGAAACAGCAGCAATGGCTGTTGGACATGGAGCGACGGACTGTTTGGTTGCTTGGTGGAGCTCGTTTTTGGACTGGAGGTCGACGGACTGGTGAAGACGAAGAAACAACAACTATGGTTGTTGGTCGTTCATAGTGGAGCTGGGGTGGTGACGGCGAGACAGCAGCTGAAGACGAAGCAGATGAAGCAGCGGCCATGGTAGGTCGTTGAAGACGAAGCAACGAGGGACGATGGGGAGCGGTAGTTCATAACAGTGGTCGATGTTGTCGTGCGACGATGGGAGATGGTCGTCGTCTGGGCATAATGGTGTTTAGGGGGCAACCATGGGATGTGAGGGGGAGGGCAGAAGCAGCGAGGGAAGCCATGGGAGATGGGTTTGGAAGGAGAAGAAAAGGGGGCGGGTATATTTTTTAGGGTTTTGGGGGTTGGAAAAAAATGAAAAAATAAAAATAGGGGGGTTGGGATTAGTTTGGGTTATGGGGCGGACCGGGTAGGGTCGACCTGGTGGGGTTTGGTTAAAGGGTTATCTGGTTTTGGGCATGTGGTTTAAAATTGAAGAAAAGGTCCAATCCGATTTTCTTCTTCTTTTATTTCTTCTTGTATTTTTCTTAAACTAAAACTAAATTCTAAAAATCCTAAATTATCCTATAGTACTAAATTACTTTATAAAAGTGCAAATTAACTCTCAATAACAGTTAACACACAATTAATAGCAATTACGATAAAATCACATAATTTGGACATTAAACGCTAAAAATGCAATGTACATTATTTTTATGATTTTTTATTCTCGTAAAACAAACTTAATTTCTCCTAATTGTAGAATTAAATCCTAAATGCAAATGCGACATATTTTGTATTTTTTATTAATTTAACAAATAAACATGCACGGACAAAATACAAATAATTATCCAAAAAACGCCACGAAAATTCTCAAAATTGCACACAAAGGAAAATTGTTTTATTTTGAACTTTTTGGAAGTAATTCTCTCATAGGGCAAAAATCACGTGCTTACATCAGCGCCTTGGCCATTCGTTGCCTGGGGCATGGACGTCATTGGGCCAATCGAGCCAAAAGCCTCAAATGGGCATATATTCATATTGGTCGCCATCGACTATTTCACAAAGTGGGTTGAAGCAATTACTCTCAAATCTGTCACCAAGAAAGCTGCGGTAGACTTCGTGCACTCTAACCTCATCTGCTGTTTTGGTATTCCTGCAACTATCGTTACGGATAATACTGCAAATTTGAATAGTCATTTGATGAGGGAGATATGCGAACAATTCAAGATAACACATCGGAACTCTACCCCTTATCGTCCCAAAGCCAACGGTGCCGTTGAAGCAGCAAATAAGAACATCAAAAAGATTTTGGGAAAGATGATTCAAAGTTCCAGGCAGTGGCATGAAAATTTTCCATTTGCATTATTGGGGTATCGCACTACTGTGCGCACATCGGTGGGAGCAACCTCGTACCTTTTGGTTTATGGCACCGAAACCGCAATACCCGCGGAAGTTGAAATCCTTTCTCTCCGGATCATTGTTGAAACTGAAATTGAAGTTAGTAAGTGGGTCAAAGCCTGTCTGGAACAGTTAACCCTAATTAATGAAAAGCGAATGGCCGCAGTCTGCCACGGGCAGTTGTACCAATAAAGAATGGCCCGTTCTTACAACAAGAAAGTACAGCCCAGAAATTTTGAAGTGGGACAACTTGTTTTAGGGCGTATTCTTCCTCATCATCAGGAAGCAAAAGGGAAATTTGCTCCTAACTGGAAAGGCCCATACATTATCCGAAAGATATTACCAAGAGGAGCGTTATATCTGGGAGATATCAAAGGAAACGACCTCGAGGCAGCTGTGAACACAGATGCAGTCAAAAGGTACTATGTCTAGTCCTTCTGCAGCAATAGCACTATCTGATTGGGATGACTAAGGCTTTCATTCTCGCTACCCCAAACACTCCAGTCCTTTTGCTAACCCTTTGAGCCTGTTACTTTTCTTTCATTACCCTCTTTGGAACTCGAAAAAAAAACAAAGAAAAACAAAACAAAGTTCCCTGAACTACGTTCGACTTGATTCTGAAAGGATACGTAGGTAACCTCTCTCTGGGTTTCAGTCACACCAAAACAAAAATCCAACCTTCCCCAAAAAGTGAAACAGGGGCAGATGTTATAATGGTTCGGCAATGAGCCCACCTGAATGGTTCCAAAGTTGTAATCCCATTCAGATTCTCTTTTACCCGAACCTTGTCCAAGTCCTTCTGATCAATCGGCAAAGGCTTCGAAATTAGAAAACACAATTGCTTGGATCTGATACAATCAAAATGAGAGACATAAAATGAGAGAGTCTTATCGGTGAAAACCTACGGGCACCATAAGGCGATAGTGAGGAGAGAAATTGAAATGAGAGAGTCGGGTTAGTGAGAACTTGTAAAGAGCACTATCAGGCAAAAGTGAGAAGAGAAATGAGAGAGGTCGATTGGCGAAAACCCGTAAAGGGCGTCGTCGAACAAAAAGAAGACACCCCTCACCACCATTTGAGTTTTGGCCAGGTTTTTCGATTTGGAAATGTGGCTCACAATGAGTTTATGAGAAGTTGGGAAAGCTTGTGCGTGTCGGGCATCCAGTCCAAGAAGCATGTCGTGTCTATTGAAGTTTGCATGCACCCCAGATAAGTCCTTTCTCCCTTCACGAAAGGGACACTTCTCTCTAAATTCATTTTTTTGCCTTTTGTTTACTTTTACTTGAATCCCTTTCGGTCTAACTCTATTTCCAAAACTAATACGAAGAAAAGGTGGCAAGATTGACTTTACAGGGTTCTGCCTAAAGCTAAAGAAAAGTACCTAGCCTCAGCGAGTGCATCAAGTCGATCCCGACTGGCCATGATGGCTGATGCTCTAAAATCAAAGTTATTGAAAAGGAAAATAAATCCAAAGGCAAAATCCTAAAGGCGGAATAAAGTGAAAGGGTCGAATCCCCACATGGGTAAGCCATCATGAAATCTTAAAAGTTGAGTTCCTCGATTTGAAAGATAGATCAATCTTCAGAAAACCAATAAGCAGTAGAGATTCTTAACAAAGGTTCGGGCCGAGATCGAGTGATTGAGACAATCAAGGCCACAAAACCAACCACCGTTTCAAACTAACAATTGTTCTTTGTTTAAAATTGAAACAGGTGCAGCCCAAGGTAACCGTGCAAAAGCAGGTGCAGCCAAAAGAAAATCTGCGCAAAAGCTAGAAACAGCTTCGCAGTAACAATCAATCCAAAAGGGAAGTTTTCCTCCAAAATTCTTTCCTACATTTTATTGAAATAAAATGAAAAGAAAAAGGAAAATGAAAAAAAAAAGAAGAAAAGAAGAAAATCCGAACAAAATAATAGTTCAGAATCCCCAATCTCAATCTTTTACACCTCTTTACCAACATCAGGGCTCCAATCCCTGAGCTGAGATTTTAGACATAGGGCCTCCATTCCCTAGTCGCCTTTTGCCAACATTAGGGCTCCAATCCCTGCGTTGAGATTTTTAGACATGGGCCTCCATTTCCTAGTCGCTTTTTTGGCCAACATTAGGGCTTCAATCCCTAAGTTGAGATTTTTAGACATAGGGCCTCCATTCCTTAGTCGCCTTTATTTACCAACATTAGGGCTCCAATCCCTAAGTTGAGATTTTAGACATAGGGCCCCCATTCCCTAGTCGCCTTTTGCCAACATTAGGGCTCCAATCCCTGAGTTGAGATTTTTAGACATAGGGACTCCATTCCCTAGTCGCCTTTTGCCAACATTGGGGCTCCAATCCCTGAGTTGAGATTTTAGACATAGGGCCCCCATTCCCTAGTCGCCTTTTTTGCCAAGATTAGTGCTCCAATCCCTGAGTTGAAATTTTAGACATAGGGCCTCCATTCCCTAGTCGCCTTTCTTTACCAACATTAGGGCTCCAATCCCTGAGTTGAGATTTTTAGACATAGGGCCTCCATTCCCTGGTCGCCTTTTTTTTTACCAACATTAGGGCTCCAATCCCTGAGTTGAGATTTGAGACATAGGGCCTCCATTCCCTAGTCGCCTTTTGCCAACATTAGGGATCCAATCCCTAAGTTGAGATTTTTTAGACATAAGGCATTCATTCCCTAGTCGCCTTTTTGGCCAACATAAGGGCTCCAATCCCTAAGTTGAGATTTTAGACATAGGGCCTCCATTCCCTAGCCGCCTTTCTTTACCAACATTAGGGCTCCAATCCCTGAGTTGAGATTTTAGACATAGGGCCCCCATTCCCTAGTCACCTTTTTTGCCAACATTAGGGCTTTAATCCCTGAGTTGAGATTTTAGACATAGGGCCTCCATTCCCTAGTCGCCTTTCTTTACCAACATTAGGGCTCCAATCCCTGAGTTGAGATTTTTAGACATAGGGCCTCCATTCCCTAGTCGCCTTTTTTTTTACCAACATTAGGGCTCCAATACCTGAGTTGAGATTTTAGACATAGGGCCTCCATTACCTAGTCTCCTATTGCCAACATTAGGGATCCAATCCCTAAGTTGAGATTTTTTAGACATAGGGTCTCTATTCCCTAGTCGCCAGTTTGGCCAACATAAGGGCTCCAATCCCTAAGTTGAGATTTTAGACATAGGGCCTCCATTCCCTAGTCGCCTTTCTTTGCCAACATTAGGGATCCAATCCCTAAGTTGAGATTTTTAGACATAGGGCCTCTATTCCCTAGTCACCTTTTGGCAACATTAGGGCTCCAATCCCTAAGATGAGAATTTATACATAGGGCCTCCATTCCCTAGTCGGCTTTTGCCAACATTAGGGCTCCAATCCCTGAGTTGAGATTTTTAGACATAGGGCCTCATTCCCTAGTTGCCTTTTTACCAACATTAGGGGTCCAATCCCTGAGTTAAGATTTTTTTAGATATAGGGCTCCATTCACTAATCTCTTCCTCCTGAAGGCACACAATCCTTATGTTATCGCTTTCCAAAAAAGGTTAGTTACAAATAACGCACGGTGTAAATTGGGGCAGAAAATTTTGTTCGTCTGTTTGTTTTGGTGTCTAAGCAGGTTTTACCTCGAGGCACAGGGTTCGAGATGACCAAAAGAATGAGTCTCAATCTATAACAAAGAAAATAAGAAAAAGAACAAAAAATAAAGAAGTGAACTCAAAGGTTGAAACCGAGAAGGATGCAGACTGCTCAAGATATGATTGAAGTCACAAGTTTTGCATGTCCCGCTTTGATCCAAAGCTAAAGAAAGAACCAGTACCTACAGCTGATGAGTATCAAGATTCAGAATGGAGTCCACAGCAAGAACCAGCCAAGACTCAAGATCAAGCTTCAAGAGGTTTATAGATAGGAATCTTGTAACTCGTAGTTGATAGGCTTAGCTAGTTTAGCTTTTTATTTTTGGTGTAATAAGGAGTTCAAAAAGCAGTAGCAGCAGCAGCAATAGTGAAATCACAGCTTCTTGGTAGTCCCAGCTACCAAAACTTCCAGAACTACATTAACCTGATTCTTTTATAGCCAAGTATATGTAGGCAACCTTTGAAGCAAGGTTCAGTCAAACTCTTTTCAAAAATGTTTCTCATGGAGTTTCAAACGGCATTCACCTTGCTTTCCCAAGGGCTAGATCCCAACCTGGAACTTGTGATCTCAAGGTCTTGTAGATGTGTAACAGGTTCCTTATCTGGTTCTGAATGGTAAGTTTGTTATATCATCAAAACATAAAGCAAAGTACTTGTGCCCAAGGTACTTGTAACCTATCAGATGTGGATCCACTAGCTATTTTGGAGTGTCAAGTTTGAAAGTTGAGGTCAAAGGATATAGCTTCAGTGAAAGTGCAGTGGAGAGGTTGGCCCGTGGAGGAGGCTACCTGGGAGACCGAGTGGGAGATGCGGAGCAGATATCCTCACCTATTTGAGACTTCAAGTATATTTCTTGACTCGTTCGAGGACGAACGTTTGTTTAAGAGGGGGAGGATGTAACGACCCGGCCAGTCATTTCATGAGTTACCGCTCCGTTTCTCCCATTTCTACTTCTTATTGCCTTGTTCAGCTATATTTTGTGTTATCGGGATGGTTGGCTCAGGTTCGGAGAGGTTTTGGTAAGGTTTGAGACACTTAGTCTCTTTTGAGTAAGCTTAAGTTGGAAAAGTCAATCAAATGTTGACTTATATGTTAAGGGGATCGGATGTGAGTTTCGAAGGTTCGGATAGTTTCGGGAGATGATTTGGGACTTAGGAGCGTGATCGGAATATGTTTTGGAGGTACGGAGTAGATTTAGGCTTCAATTGACGAAATTAGAATTTTGGCATTTTTTGATTGGTATGTGAGGTTTAGATATAGGGGTCGGAATGGAATTTCGGGCATTGCAGTAGGTCTGTTGTGTCATTTGAGATGTGTGTGCAAATTTTCAAGTCATTCGAACGTGGTTTGATAGACTTTTTGATAGAAAGTGGAATTTGGAAGTTTTTGGAATTCTTAGGCTTGAATCCGATGAAAATTTGGTGTTTTGATGTTGTTTTGAGCATTCCGAAGTCTGGAACAAGTTTGAATGATGATATGGGATATGTTGGTGTGTTTGGTTAAGGTCCCGAGGGCCTCGGGTGAGTTTCGGGTGGTTAAACGGACCATTTTAAGTTGAAAAGATTGCAGAAAAAAGATTGAGTGGACCCTCGCGTTCGCAAAGGGTTAGGATGAGAGGCTGTGAAGTTGGCATTCGCATTTGGGAAAGAGGTTCCGCGATCGCAAAGGGTTGAGCTCAATGGTCATCGCGTTCGCGACTGGTTAGTCGCGTTCGCGTAGAGGAAAGGCGAGCCTAGGTCCAGTTCAGATTAGCCCTCGCGTTCGCGAGTGGGTGGCCGCTGACACACCTCCTTTTTAACCACCCGAGAGGGAGTACTAAGGGAGTTTTTTCCAATTTAAGTGACAATCGAAATGAGATTATTTATATTAAATTCAAAGTCGCCACTTGGGATAATTTATGGTGTCCCAAGTCACCGGTTTAAAATCCCGAATCGAGGAAGTTTGACTCTTATTTATGGTCTGCGAACACAAAAATCCGGGTAAGGAATTCTATTAACCGGGGAGAAGGTGTTAGGCATTCCCGGGTTCTGTGGTTTTAGCACAGTCGCTTTAATCATACTTGGCTCAATTAAATTATCTAATTACTTATTTTGAACCTATATGCATTAACTCTTTTAGTCAAGAAATTATCTTAAAACATGTCACGCATACATGTACCCATTTGTTTGGCGCGTCAAAAATCATGTCACGCGAACGTGTCCACAATTAATAATGTTTTATTATTATTAAGAAAATTTGGCCGAAGTTGCGCGAGCGCATACCTCGATTTATTTTAAAAATCGTAATTATGCCACGCGAACGTGTACACAATCATGATGATAGATTAAAAGCGCCCCTAAAAGTATACTAGTGGTGATCATTATTCTTATTATATTTGGGGTTCATTGTTAGGCCAAAAGATCAATGCATATAGTTTTCCAAAGATAGATGTAAACTTCATATTTCCATGAATTTCCAGCAAAGCAATCGTATTCACCAAAAAGGAACTTAGCGAATTATTAACATTATGTTAGAAGTTTGGCCAAACCAACCCAACTCCTAGCTAATATACTACTGTACCTCTATTATTAACTGATTAAAAAAGAATCATAACTTAAATTCTATGATTAATCTAAATAGCACAATTAAACTATCATAAACAATAAGGAGCAAAAGAATGGTGGATAAACACATATAACACTCACAAATTGAGACAAACACGAGATTTTGCAATATCGACAGTAAACAACGGAAAAAGATGGACCTTGATTTGATGAAAATTTCCCGACGACTATAGTAATGGAAGCTCCAAAACAGTGAATCTTGAGCAAGCTATAGGACAGACACACGAACCGGAATTAGAACCTATAACGGTGCCCCGAATCAGCAGCTAACATAAAACTTTGATCCTCGACGGATCCCCGAATTAAACACGAACTCAGTTTTTCCACATTTTTTTCTCAAAGACGATTCTACTCAATTTGCTGTGAATTCAAGAATTTGGACAGTTCTTTTATTTATTTTTAAAATAGAAGCAACTTCGGATTCATCTTCCTCCCACCAACATCAAATAAAGATTTTCTATATTGAAGAAGAACCCGAACACATGAATACAGAAACAAGAACGTATAGATAAAATTAACCATGTACTTAGCTTCTTATAAAATAAGATGTTGCACCCAATTATGCAGATCACTCCAAAATTAACAAAACCATTCAAGTGGAGAAATTGAAATATGACCCATAGCTAAGAAACATGACGAGAAGGGACTTCTAACAAGGGAAGTGAACTGGGGTGCGAAGAAGGTCGTAGGTTTGTGATGTTTGGGGGGGTCCGTTGTTCTATCTCTTTTTCTTGGGGATCAACGAATTGATTTTCTTTTTAGCAAAATGAGGTCTGTCCTCTTTTTGCTCTTGTAATTTGGAATTGAAAGATTCTCTTCTCTTTTTTGGAATTTTGGGTCTAACCAAGAAGAAAGGAAACGGCCGAAGGGAGTCGTAAATTACGTCTTAGCTCCCCTTAATTTTAGGAGTTAAGTGTTATTTTATAGGGGGTAGGAATTAGGTTAGGTCAAATGGGGAATGGGTATGGGCTTAATATTTTGAGGTATCCGAAATTGGGCCTTTTCAATTAAGACCAAACAAAATTAGCCCCAAATTTCATACTCCTTTTTCTAAAACAAGACCAAAAATACTACACCATTTACTAATTAATTCTACTTAAGTAAAATAACTATTAAAATAAGACTAAATGTTATAAACCTTTAACGGTGGAACTATTTTTGTATTTTTTTTTAATCTTATGTAAAGTAGAACATTAAAAGTAACTAGATAAAAATATTAATTAGCTAAATAAGAGAAAATATTTTTGTAATTTTTATTTTTGTGATAAAATAAAGTAAGGAGAGAGATACTAAACCTAAACTAATTATTTATGCTAAAATGTGTAAAATCTTAGGGAGGGTCAAAAATTACATGTCTACAACTGCTCCTCTTGGACTAGAAACGCGAAGAGTTTTCAGACAAAGAATGACGAGACAGGTTTTTTGACCCGACCCTTATTACGAGAGACCAAAAACTATGAGAAAGGAGAATGTGACCGAGCCCTGGTATCTAAGCTGCCTACATATCCTTAGCTATAAAGGAATCAGGCCACGTGTAGTTCAGAAGTGAATGAGGTGATGGAGTGTATCGAGGTGGAGAACCGAGTGAGGTTCCATTCCGTCGAGGTTCCGGTTTGCGGTTCCTGTTATTACATCAAAATCAAAATTAAAAAGACTAACTAAGCCTACCAGCTACGAGTTACAAGATTCCTATCTATGAGTCTTCTGAAGCTTGATCTTGAGTCTTGGTTGGTTTTTCATGCGGACTCTGATCTGAATCTTGACGCTTGTTAGCCGTAGGTGCTGGTTCTTTTCCTTTTTCAACTTCTCGGATCAAGGCGAGACATGCAAAGCTTGTGACTTCAATCGCATCTTGAGCAGTCCACGTCTTTTCTCCGTTTTTGCACTTTGAGTTCACTTCTTTTCTTTTTATTCTTTTGTCTTTATTCCGGATTGAGACTCATTCTTTTGGTCGTCTCGAACCCTTTGCCTCGAGTTAAAACCTGCTCAAACATCAAAACAAACAAACGAACGATATTTTTCTGCCCCAGTTTTCACTAGAAAAATTCGTGAGTTATTGTAACAAAATTCTAAACTACTTCTTTATTGAAAGAAATAAAAGATCGGGATTGTGTATCCCTGGGAAAAAGAGATTAGGGAGTGGAGACCCTATATCTAAAATGAAATCAACTAGAGATTGGAGACCCTAAATTGAAAAGATTACCAGGTTATGCTGGCATCAACTAATGAGTGAGACCTGTGCTAGAAAAGATTACCAGGTTATGCTGGCATCCACTAGGGAGTGGGACCCTATGCTGGAAAAGATTATCGGGTTATGCTGGCATTCTATGTTGGAAAGTGAGAATACTGCATTGTGTACCTATGCTAAAATGAACCAAGAAGGATTAAACATTTTTAAATAAATTGCCCAAGCGTTTTTTCAAAGCCATGAACAAAAGACCCTTTTTTTTAATCGAGACATCCTCTTTCTTTTCTTTTTTTATTATTTTTCTACGAAAAAATTCATCAGACTAGATTTTTATATCTTAGGAGAAAAATTCGTCAGACTAAGACATTTATCCTAGGAGAAAGTTCATCAGACTAGGTTTTCTAATTTATTATCTTAGGAGAAATATTCATCAGACTAAGATTTTAATCCTAGGAGAAAGATTTATCAGACTAAGTATTTTTGTTATCTTAGGAGAAAGATTCATCAGACCAAGATGTTTATCCTAGGAGAAAGATTCATCATACTAGGTGTCACACCTCCTTTTTCCTACACCCCCGGAGAAGGGTAGTATTTAAGGGAGTTTTTTCAAATTAAAGTGACAATCGAAACGGGATTATTTTATTAAAATTCAGAGTTGCCACTTGGGATAATTTTATGGTGTCCCAAGTCACCGGTTCAAATCCCGAATCGAGAAAAAGATTGACTCTGTTTAACAGTCCGCGCACCAGAAATCTAGGTAAGGAATTCTGTTAACCCGGGAGAAGGTGTTAGGCATTCCCGGATTCCGTCGTCCTATCACGGTCGCTCAACTGTTGTATTCGGCTTAATTATCTGATTTTAATACATGATTTAGCCTATGGTTCGATTTTAACTTTATAACCGCTTTTATTTAAATATTTTCAGGAAGATTGCAACGCTATTAAAACACGTCTTGGACCACATCACATAAATGCACCCGCGGTCTTTGACATAATTTAACATTGTTGTTGAGATTTGGATTTGGGTCACATAAATGTGC
Organism: Nicotiana tabacum; assembly: GCF_000715075.1. Lineage (NCBI taxonomy): Eukaryota > Viridiplantae > Streptophyta > Magnoliopsida > Solanales > Solanaceae > Nicotiana > Nicotiana tabacum. The sequence goes on from NC_134085.1 coordinate 187,809,183, forward strand.
ACCCGAATTTCTTATCCACCAGCTTCTATCACTTAATTCGACAAAGCATCCAACATTCAACATTCGTAATTGGTCATCCCATGTATACAACAAATTGATTTATCAACAAGAATCTGAGTAGCTCTTTAATCTAATAATCTAATAATAAATGGCAAAACAACTAATAATCTAGTGATAGGCAAACAAGACTTGACGATATAAACATAAAAAAAGATAAGAAATATATTACTACTACTTACACGGCAAGAAGTTAAAGCGAGAAAACAAAACTGATGCAACGAAAATGTATCAAGAATACTTTACAGATGAACCACAAAGAAAATATGTCACGAGTTGCTCTTCGGCTAATAAGAACAAACTCTGATTTGTTTACAACAACATCGAGTTTCAGCATCTCGAACTCGACGGAAAAAATGGACAGCGATAACTATAGACCGGAACCAATCATACGACAACCTCCACACGACCAAACTCACAAACAACTCCAAACTTCAGTTAAACATCCATGTTTTGGAAACTAAGAATCAAATCAAGGACGAGGAAGACGAAACATTTTTTTGTACTATTTTTTGACTTTCTAAAATCTCAAACCTGACTTACGCTCGTTCCCTCGCTCTGTTCGTGTGCGTGACTGTATGTGTGCTCGATCTGATGGGGTTTACTAGTTTTCCGACGAGTTCTGTGATGAGGGAATGACTGGTTCACCGGCGATTGTGACGGCGTGAAAGAGTGGAAGAGTTCCAGTATTTTTACGTGGTGTGGTTGGATCTCTTTGGTCTTAAGGTGCTAGGGTTGGTCTTATGTCTTCATGAGGAAGATGAAGATCTTCAGCCTTTCCTTTTTCGAAAAATGGCGCCTAGATTTCCTTGGTTCAAAAATGGCTGAAGATATCGTTGGGGTTCTGATGGAGAAGACGACCAGTGGAAGGGTCCTGCATTGTGAAAAAGCTACGTAGCTTTTCTTCCTTTCAGCGTTCTCTTTTCGGGTGGGTGGCTAATTTCCGGCGAGCCTTGGTGGTGGTCGAAGTGGTCGAAGGAGATGATATCAGGGGTCGTTTGTGTATCTAGGTTCAGTCCAAAAATCCAAGAGAAACAACTGACTTCTCACCCTGTTCGGTTCTGATGTCTTCTTTCTTCGTTCTTCATGAAGAAGAAGAAGTTCAGGGGGTCGTTCGTGTATCTAGGTTCAGTCCAAAAATCCAAGAGAAACAATTGACTTCTCACCCTGTTCGGTTCTGATGTCTTCTTTCATCGTTCTTCATGAAGAAGAAGAAGTTCAGGGGGTCGTTTGGGTATGGAGTGGTTCGAAGAAGACGATGACGGGGGGGGTCGTTCCTTGCGCAGCTTTTTCAGCTTTTTTGTTGTTCTCCTCCCAGATTTTTACGTTAGGTCCTTCTTATATTATAGAGTCTAGGTCTAGATAGTTGTAGGGTTTTTAGGTTAAGGGGTATTGGCCTAGGAATTCTGGGCTTGGGAATTATGGGCTAGGTCCAAAATTAGGCATAAAAATGGGTTGCTAGAGCCCAAGCTTTATTCTTTCCCTGCGAACGAGATTAAAAATACGGTCTCATTTATTAATTAATCCTACTATTCAAATAATTACTAAAATAAGACTAACCATTAAAACAAACCTATTTTTGGTATTTTCAAATATCATATTAAAATAAAAATACGATACTATTTTGTATATATATAAAAAATTTTAAGATTTTTTTAGATTAAAAATGACTACAAAACATTAATGAACCTATTTTTGTGATTTTTTGTTTTCTTGTAATAAAATAAAGTAAAAGAGTCAAAATTACTTAAAATATCTATATTATGCCTAAATTAAATATTTACGCGCTAAAATATGAAAAATCTTGGGGATGATCAAAAATCACATGTCTACAACTGCCCCTCTTTGACTGAAAACGCGAAGAGTTTTCAGACAAAGAACGACTAGACAGGTTTTTGACCCGACCCTTATTTGGAGAGACTAAAACTAAAAGAGAGGGGAATGTGACCGAGCCCTAGTATCTGAGCTGCCTACATATCCTTGGCTATAAAGGAATCAGGCCACGTGTAGTTCAGAGATGAGTTAGATGACGGAGTATGCCGAGGTGGAGATCCGGTCGAGGTGTTGTTCCGCCGAAGTTCCGGTCTGCAATTCCTGTTATTACATCAAAAATCAAATGAAAAAGACTAACTAGGACTTTCAACTATGAGTTACAAGATTCCTATCTATAAGTCTTCTGAAGCTTGATCTTGATTCTTGAATGGTTCTTCATGCAGACTTTAGATTTGAACCTTGGCGCTTGTTAGCTGCAGATGATAGCTCGTTCTTCTTCAGCTTTTTGGGTCAAGACCGGACCTGTAGTGCTTGTGACTTCCACCATGTCTTAAGCAGTTCACATCCTCCATCAACTTCTGCATTTGGATTAACTTCTTGCCCTTCTCCTTTTTCTTTATTGTGACTAACTTCTGTTGATCACCTCGGACTGCTGACTCGCATTTTTGCCGCGAGCTCCTTTTGTTCCTGACTTGAATTGTAATTTGAGCTGCTTTCCCTTTCTCCAGGTGGATACCTGATTGCTGAACTCGAATTGTACGTTGAGATGCTTTCCTTTTCTCCAAGTGGACGCCTGGCTGCTGAAGTTGAACTATATTCCCCTGCTCTCCAGGTGGGCTCCTGACTGCTGAACTTGAACGTATTCCCTTGCTCTCCAGGTGGGCGCCTGATTGCATGAACTTGAATTGTATTCCCTTGCTCTTCAGATGGGATCCTGACTGCTAAACTTGAATGTATTCCCATGCTCTCTAGGCGGGCTCCTGACTGCTGAACTTGAAAGGTATTCCCTGCTCTCCAGACGGGCTCCTGACTTCAACAAAATAGACGAAAACAAAGAAAATTTTCTGTCCCCGTTTGGGTATCTAGGCACACATGTAAGTGTAAAACGGATCACATTATCAAATATCAGTAAGAACTTGAAAGCTAAAACTTGAATTGTACTCCCTTGTTCTCCAGGTGGGCTCCTAACTGCTGAACTTGAATGTATTCCTTGCTCTCCAAGCGGGCTCCTGACTGCTGACATGAAATGTATTCCCTGCTCTCCAGGCGGGCTCCTGACTGCTGACTTAAAATGTATTCCCTGCTCTCCAGGCGGGCTCCTGACTTCAACATGAAAGTATTCCCTGCTCTCCAGGCGGGTTCCTGATTGCTGACTTGAAATGTATTCCCTGCTCTCCAGGCGGGCTCCTGATTGCTGAACTTGAAATGTATTCCCTACTCTTCAGGCGGGCTCCTGATTGCTGATTTGAAATGTATTCCCTGCTCTCAAGGCAGGCTCCTGACTGCTGACTTGAATGTATTCCTTGCTCTCCAGGCGGGCTCTTGATTGCTGAACTTGAAATGTATTCCCTGCTCTCCAAGCGGGCTCCTGACTGCTGACTTGAAATGTATTCCCTGCTCTCTAGGCGGGCTCCTGACTGCTGACTTGAAATGTACTCCCTTCTCTCCAGGCGGGCTCCTGACTGCTGAACTTAAATGTTTTCTCCCTGTTCTCCAAGTGGGTACCTGATTTCAACAAAATAGACAAAACAAAGAAAAATTTTCTGCCACAATTTGGTAGCTAGGCACATATGTGAGTGTTAAACTGAATCATATTACCAAATATTACTAAGAATTTGAAAGCTATGTCCCATTATCCAGGGGGGTCCTGACAATTCTTACCTAAACGACAATTTTAAATCTAAGTTATATCTTCTAAAGGTGTGACTTCTGCTAAATCTTGTTATCTAAGAGGGTCTTAAAGCTACATCCCATTATCCAGGAGGGTCCTGAAAACTCCTAATTACATCCTATCTTAAACATGCAAACTTTGAAACCAACTTATATTCCTTGGGGTACATTTATGCTACTTATGATTGTTTCGATTGTTTTGAATTTTAAACTAAGTCCTATTTTCCAGGAGGATCCTGAAAATTTACAATCAAACCTGTTTGGCGCTTGCCTTTCCTTACGGTGGGTTTCTTCAAAACAAACGAAATTTTCTGCCCCTATTTCAATCAAAGAAAAATCTTGTCAGTTTAAAATGTGGTGGTTGGTTTGTAGCCTTGACTTTGAGGGCGATTGCTCCTTCACTTCCCATGATAACTGATTTGCACTCGAGGACCTTGCTTGTTTATGGACTAACCACTTTCTTTGTCATCCTTATCACAGAAAATACCCCTTCTCTGTTCAGACCCAATTCCCTCTATTTGTTGCATTGCTCATGAACTAACATTTACCAACCTTTGTGTTTACCGAAAATACCTTTGATCCATCCACCCAACACCCTCCATCTGTTGCTTCGTGCTCTTGTGTTGACATGTATTGCACCTTTGTGTTTCTCATGAATTCCAAACACGTTAATTGCCATCCACTTAGTGTGCATGCTGTTTTTTCCTGACTTAAATCACTGGCCTTGGCCTTGAAGTCTATTATTCCCTCACTTGTCACGATAACTTTGATTTTTGCTTGGAAGACCTCGCTTGTCACTGGTTAACCACTTTCTTTGTTGATCTCATCACAGAGAATACCTTTGACCCATTCACCCAACATCCTCTATCTGTTGCATTGTTCACGAATTGAAATATACCAAATCTTTGTATTTCTGATGGACCCCAAAGCATGTTGATTGTTACCAACTCGGTGCGCTTGTTGTTCTTTCCTGACTTATGACAATGATGTGCTGGCCAGATCCCGTTTTGTGCAATTGAAAAGCTGGTGGCAAATTTTGAAGTCATTTCTCACTTATTTTAACCAAACAGACTCAGGAAGAGAAAGTAAACAAGACAAAAGGAACAGAGTAAAGGACAAAGGAAAGAGGTGATTCCTAACAAGAAAACTACAAAGTAGAAACCTATCAGATGTGGATACCAACTATAATGACCATGACATGCACCCGTAGCCTATTTTGTTGAGCAAGTCTGATGTTCAACTCCTGTTATACCTCTAAACCGTGAAACTGGCTTCAATGCTCCGATCATCCAATCTGATTCACAATCCTTATTCGACTTGTAGTGTCCGAAGGGTTTTCACCATCAAGCCTCTCTCATTTTGTTCTTTCTCTCAACTTACCGTCGCCTTACGGTGCTCGCGAGAGTTTTCACCAATAATACTCTCTCATTTTTGGATTTCTCTCAGCTCTCATCGCCCTACGGTGCCCGTGAGGGTTTTCACCAATAAGACTCTCTCATTTTCATTATTTTCTACTTGGAGCAGAGTGTTGCCCTTGATATGAATCACCTCCACTTGCTTGACTTGGCATTTCTCGAAGACTGATCGGAAGGTCTTCCTTTGGACCGTAACGTGGGCTTTTGGATATGGTTAGAAACAAAGGGTATCAAAATGCTCAAAACAACTCATTTGGGTTTAAGATTACAACTTTCGGAATCAGATTTCCTACAACAACCACAACTTCTGCCCCAGTTTCTTTGCTTGGGGACTTTTGGATTTTATTTTGATGGGACCGAACCATGAGGCTGCCTACGTATCCTTAAAAGGAATCAGGTCGAACGTAGTTCATGACATAGGAATTGCTCTGTTGTTGTGATTTTTCTTTTCTCTTTCTCTTTCTCTTTTCTTTTCTTTCTTCCTTTTCCTCTTTTTGTTGTTGTTTTTTCTTCTTTCTTTTTCCTCTTTTTTTTCTTTTTTTTTCGATTTTCATTTTTTCTTCTCTCTTTTCATTCTTTTCTTTTCTCCTTTTCCTTTACTTATCTTTCATGCTTGTGTTTCTGATCCTTGCTACTGATTCCGAAAGAGGGGTATGAAAGAAAATAAACAAGGCTCAAAGGGGTAACGAAGTATAAGGTGTTTAGATAGCAGAACAAAATGCCTTTGTCATTCCAATCTTCAAAACATGTCAAGTGCAAACAACACAATTAAACAAACCAAGGAAAACATTCGTAACATCTTTTGATTGCGCCAGACTTGATGACCATATCCACATATTCGCCTTCTACATCTGTTACATACAAAGCACCATTGGACAACACTCTCACTCTCATTACCATGAACGGCCCCTGTCAATTTGGGCAAACTTGCCTTTAGCTTCAAACTGATGCGGCATGATGCATTTCGACATGGTTTCTTTATGTTATATCTGCCCAGTTTCACACAATTTGGGCTTGAAGTGATCTAAAAATGCCTTTACTTATTTCCCTCAAATGTCCCTATCATCTTCAAAATTGTTTCATTCAGCTTTATGACTAAACTGACTTTTTAAAGCCAAGCTGAGAATTACGCATGCATGTCATGTTACTAGAGTCAACAGGAAAAGAACTATAAAAGAAAAGAGAACTAAACGAAAATGACTAAAAATCACAGAAAATAAAAAACTTCATTAGACAGATGGTGAAAGGGTTTGGACAACAAAACAAACAAACTAAACAGGGGTTACGAACCTAGAACAAAGCTAGACAACGCTAAACAAGTTACTATGACTAAAGAAACTAGGCAAAATAAAAGGATAGAAAGGTTTGAGTCACAAGACAATATCCGGATTACAACCCTGAAATAACCCGGACAGCAGAAATAACAACAAAATAAACCACCAAAAACTCCTCCCTGGCTAACCAAGAAAAGAGCGTCTTTCCAATCATCAAACTCAACATCTTAGCCACTGACTTCTGTATCAACAATAGTATGACCTTCACACGTCTCCATCACATTGTTCTTAACAGATTGCCTTTGGGTTCCCTTTGCCTGCTCGTTATTAGGATCAACCTCTAATAGCGTTGAAAGCTTAGTAGCACGTGGACCTCCGAGGCTCCCAGAAGAACTCTCACATTCCTTTTCAAAATAAACCATACCCACCATATGCGTCTCATTATGCACAGGCGATAGACTTTGGCTAGTGTCTGCTGCATCTGGATTTTGCACGACAATGTCGCTTACATCAATAAGCTTCTGAATCGCATTCTTCAGATTCCAATACTTCTCTAAGTCATGCCCCTGGGCATCTGAGCAATAGGCGCACCTTTGAGAAAAATCAAACTTCTTTAGAAGAGGGTTTGGCATTTTTATCTAGGTAACATGTCAAATTCCTTAGCCTCTGGAACAGACTGGCATATGACACTCCCAATGGAGTGAATGTTTTCTTCTTCTGTAACCTCTCGTTCTTAAAGACTTGACTGGGCCGGAAACCTGATCCAGGGGGTTTTCGATAGGATCGTAGGGGTAGATAGGCATTTTGTGGAGCTGGGTACTGGGAGAGTGATGTACAACTTTGGGAGTTCTGTAGAGAGAAGTGGCATTGGGGAGGATCATCTGGTGTATAAGGATATCCACAGGGACGATGTCGAGGCTAGAAGTGTTGATCGGGAAAGCCCGTTGGATCATCTTTTCTGTTTCTCTTTCTTCCACCCAAGCTTACTGGGATGTTCTGAATGTTTTTCGAACAACTCATGATTTTGCCTGACTTGATTCCCTCTTCTACTAGCTCCCCCATTTTTAACATATCATTGAAAGGCTTCCCCAGGGCCGGGATCAAATGACTGAAGTAGGTGGGACCCTGAGCTTGTAGGAAAAGCTCAACCATCTCTTCTTCACCAATCAGGGTATTGACTCGAGCAGCCTGCTCCCTCCATTTGAGCCCAAACTCTCTAAAGCTTTCCTCCGGCTTCTTTTCCATTTTAGATAGGGAGGAGAGGTCTGGGGTGACACCCGATCTGTATTGAAAGTATCGAACAAAATCTTGAACCATGTCACCCAATGTAGGCCACTTACCAATATCTTGGCGATTATGCCATTCCAACGCTACCCCAGTCAGGCTCTCACTAAAGTACGCCATCAACAAATCATCTTTCTCTCCAACACTTCTCATTTTACTGCAATAATCCCTCAAATGGGCTACCGGATACCCACACCCATCATACAAGTTAAACTTTGGCACTTTAAACCTCGCAGGCAGACAAACGTCGGGGGACATAGACAATTATTTGTAAGACATGCTACCCTGGTCTCCCGTTCCTTGCTTGTTCTTTAAGGACTGTTCTATGCCTTTCAGCCTCCTGGGTATCCCATCTCGCCCTTTTATTCCTGTGAACTCTTCATTTACAACATGAGGCTCATCCCTTAGGCCCTGTTTGTATGAGTAGGGAACCTTGTGGGAAACCTCTGAGGAGTAATGTTGGGCATCATGAGCTTGGAGATAAGCGGGTGGATCTGGAGAGTATGGAGGATCATCTGACATTGTGTCCGGAGTTTGGGTAAGGGCAGCATCTAGGAAGCTAGGTGGTGGCGGGGCGGCACCTTCCCAGTCATCCAAGCCTGATACATGTCATCCATGTGTTGTTTTAACATCTTTACCTCTTCAACCAACCCATTGTCCTGTTCAACCAACTGCTTTCGAGCGCCGGTATCAACCAACTCAGTTCTGTTGTTGTCTGCCATTGCCTTTGACTTTATGTTGTAGAGAAGAGTTACCACTTTAAAACCACAAACCAACCACCCTTCTGTTATGAATATAACAAAATGAAGCCATCACGTTAGCATTAGAGAATTTAACATAATTTAATCTCACTTTATGTGCAATGCACCTAGCCACAGTTATTGGTTCTAAAATGACTTCGAGGGTACAAAGGTCAGTTGGCATCATCCCAATTTGTTCATTTCAACCTCTCTTTTCTTTGCTTTTCTAGCATTTGCTGGCTTGCCAATGGGTCATGATTTCTCTTTTTTTTAATCATCACCCTTTCTTTCTCTCATATCTCACATCCCACAATTTCACCTCTTTTTTTCTTTTCTTTTTTTTTCCTTTTTCTTTTTTTTCTTTTAATTGTAATAATAAAAAAATGATTCGATCGAACCCTATGTAGTTTGCCTACATATCATGACCCTGCATGAATCAGATCTTTTCGTAGTTCTGGGAGATCGAGAGTAAAGCACATAAACTAACGTTTTCTTTTTCATTTTCTTCTTCCTTTTTTCTTTTTACCTTAGTGACTAATCCGATGAGAAAAGAGAAATAAAAGAGGCAAATCTTTTTATTTTGAATTTTCTAGACTGAATGCTCTATAATCTATTCTAAACTCAAGCTTAATGAGCATGTTTTTTCTTTTCTTTTTTTAAACAAATACTCTATTAAGGAAAATCCTAGAAGAGAAAAACCCCTTTTTCATTTTTTTATGAAGAAAATCTAAAGAACAAACCACAGAAAAGTAATTGAATTTTCATTTGATATCCTGGCGCAAGATTTTGAAACAAGCAATAAACAAAATAAAATAAAATATTTTTGGATTTCAATTTTGATTGCTTAAAGGAAAAATTCTAATGATAGACAAAAGACAAAGTATGTTTTTTTTATGTACAATATCCTAAAGTTCTAATAAAAATAAAAGAATTTTTTTTCAAGTCATTTTTTTATCAATTTCCAAAGAAAAACCTCAACAGAAAATCTTTTTGGATTTTTGGATTTAATATCTTAAAAGAAAACTTTTAAAGAGGTACTAAAGAAAATTCTCTTTTTTTTTTTGAAAAAGCAATTTTTATTTTGATATTAATTGCCTAAAGGAAAAACAACCTCAAAGGAAATTTTTTTCATTTATAGAATTAGTATTCTAAAGAAAACTTATAACGAAAATATAAAAACGCAAAATTTTCTTCTTTTTTTTTTTTGACTTGTAACATATTTCCAAATACCAAATAAGGAATACAATAACAAAAGACTAGGCGAACTTAACTAGACTATTACAAACTCTAACATCACCCAAAAGACCGAATACTACTATACATGACTAGAAAGTAAAATATGAACAATTGACTCAAAAATATAAAATGACTCCTCGAGCAACTTCTGAATGCAGTGATCCTGGGGTATCTGTCATGCCCAAACTCCGGTAAGTAAATTCACACCTGTATAAGAAAACTTAAACCAACACTATGTGAGACAATAACATTCCCTACTAGACACATAGCAAGACATGGTTGCGGTTATTTTTGCAAAATGACTTATTTGACCAAAAAGTGGCTAGAAGTGCAAAATTTGGCTAAAACCCCGCAAAGCCAAGAACCTAAGATTTACTAGGAAGACCGGACCCTATGTGGGATGCCTACGTATCACGTCCCAAAAGACGAGAATCAGGTATGCGTAGTTCGGGCAAATTGGATACGGGCGAGAATAATAAAAACAACTGACATATAGAAAACACATTTTTTCTTTTTTTTCGAGAAATGATGAAACATATAAAATCTTTTTGGATTTTCTTTTCTTTTTTTTCGATTTTTTTTATTTTTGACAAATGATAAGAAGTGCAATTTTTTTTTGAAGTTTCCATGCTCTTTTTTCTTAATAAAATGTAACAAAAATATAATTGGGCCCTACTCGCTTCATCCTCACACTTCAGCCTCTCTTTTTTCTCTTTTTGTTTCCTCTTTTTTTTTCATTCGCCCTCAATTATCATTGGTCCACCAAATGACCCTTTTACCCTTGAAGAAATGCAACATGTAGCACATAGGATGCATCAAGATGGTTTGTTATTTTGGGTACACCTGTCCTAGACGGACCCAACCCCTGTATTGAGTCCCCTAAGTCAAATACACGTGATGCAGACAAATATTCCTACTAGGGATCCGGCATGAGGCTGTGTTTTTCTAAGTTTAAAAACCTGGGTTTATTTGTTCTAGACCTGGCTTACCTGAGCGGATAGCTCGAGCCGAGGGGGGCAGCGTACCGGGAATATAGAAGCTTCACCGGCTTTGCAACTTGTCCGAACCTCGTTCGAATATGACTCTAACAAAAAAGAAGTCACACAAAGTGCACATTTCTTCATGATTTAGAAGACTCAGAGAGAAGAGGGATTTCGCAACAGTTTATATACAGTTCACGGAATATCAAAGCGGTAAAAGCAATCAATTAGCACATTAGGCCCAAATCATGTAACAAATTCAGATAATGGATAAAGCCAACTATAACAATTATTCTAAGCTCGAATTCTTGAACCCTGAACCAGAGATTCTGGGTTCGATCCCCAGCAGAGTTACCAGAGCTGTCACACCTCCTTTTTCCTACACCCCCGGAGAAGGGTAGTATTTAAGGGAGTTTTTTTCAATTAAAGTGACAATCAAACCGGGATTATTTTATTAAAATTCAGAGTCGCCACTTGGGATAATTTTATGGTGTCCCAAGTTACCGGTTCAAATCCCGAATCGAGGAAAATATTGACTCTGTTTAACAGTCCGCGCACCAGAAATCCAGGTAAGGAATTCTGTTAACCCGGGAAAAGGTGTTAGGCATTCCCGGATTTCGTGGTTCTAGCACGGTCGCTCAACTGTTGTATTCAGCTTAATTATCTAATTTTAATACATGTTTTAGCCTATGGTTTGATTTTAACTTTATAACCTCTTTTATTTAATTATTTTCAGGAAGATTGCAACGCTATTAAAACACGTCTTGGACCACGTCACATAAATGCACCCGCGGTCTTTGACATATTTTAACATTCTTGTTGAGATTTGGATTTGTCACATAAATGCGCACCTGAATTTCTTATCCACCATCTTCTATCACTTAATTCGACAAAGCATCTAACATTCAACATTCGTAATTGGTCATCCCACGTATACAACAAATTGATTTATCAACAAGAATCTGAGCAACTCCTTAATCTAATAATCTAGTGATAAGCAAACAAGACTTGACGATATAAACTTAAAAAAAGATAACAAATATATTACTACTACTTACACGGCAAGAAGTTAAAGCGAGAAAACAAAACTGATGCAACAAAAATGTATCAAGAATACTCACAGATAAACCACAAAGAAATATGTCACGATTTGCTCTTCGGCTAATAAGAACAAACTCTGATTTGTTTACAGCAACGTTGAGTTTCAACAGCTCGAACTCGACGAAAAAAATGGATAGCGATAACCATAGACCGGAACCAATCGTACGGCAACCTCCACATGACTCAAACTCACAAATGACTCCAGACTTCAGTTAAACATCCATGTTTCGGAAACTAAGAATCAAATCGAGGACGAGGAAGACGAAACATTTTTTTGTACTATTTTTCGACTTTCTAAATGACAAACCTGACTTACGCTCGTTCCCTCGCTCTGTTCGTGTGAGTGACTGTATGTGCGCTCGATCTGATGGGGTTTACTGGTTTTCTAACGAGTTCTGTGATGAGGGAACGACTGGTTTGCCGGCGATTGTGACGGCGTGAAAGAGTGGAGGAGTTCCGGCTTTTTTATCTGGTGTGGCTAGATCTCTTTGGTCTTAAGGTGCTAGGGTTGGTCTTATGTCTTCACGAGGAAGATGAAGATCTTCAGCCTTTCCTTTTTCGAAAAATGGCGCCTGGATTTCCTTGGTTCAAAAATGGCTGAAGATATCGTTGGGGTTCCGATGGAGAAGACGACCAGTGGAAGGGTCCTGCGTTGTGAAAAAGCTTCGCAGCTTTTCTTCCTTTCAGCGTTCTCTTTTCGGGTGGGTGGCTAATTTCCGGCGAGCCTTGGTGGTGGCCGGAGTGGTCGAAGGAGATTATATCAGGGATCGTTTGTGTATCTAGGTTCAGTCCAAAAATCCAAGAGAAACAACTGACTTCTCACCCTGTTCGTTTCTGATGTCTTCTTTCTTCGTTCTTCATGAAGAAGAAAAAGAAGTTCAGGGGGTCGTTTGTGTATCTTGGTTCAGTCCAAAAATCCAAGAGAAACAACTGACTTCTCACCCTGTTCGGTTCTGATGTCTTCTTTCTTCGTTCTTCTTGAAGAAGAAGAAGTTCAGGGGGTCGTTTGGGTATGGGGTGGTTCGAAGAAGACGATGACGGGGGGGTCGTTCCTTGCGCAGCTTTTTCAGCTTTTTTGTTGTTCTCCTCCTAGATTTTTGCGTTAGGTCCTTCTTATATTGTAGAGTCTAGGTCTAGATAGTTGTAGGGTTTTTAGGTTAAGGGGTATGGGCCTAGGAATTCTGGGCTTGGGAATTATGGGTTAGGTCCAAAATTAGGTCTAAAAATGGGTTGCTAGAGCCCAAGCTTTATTCTTTGCGTGCGAACGAGATTAAAAATACGGTCTCATTTATTAATTAATCCTACTATTCAAATAGTTACTAAAATAAGACTAACCATTAAAACAAACCTATTTTTGATATTTTCAAATATCATATTAAAATAAAAATACGATACTATTTTTGTATATATATATTTTTTAGATTAAAAATGACTACAAAATATTAATAAACCTATTTTTGTGATTTTTGTTTTCTTGTAATAAAATAAAGTAAAAGAGTCAAAATTACTTAAAATATCTATATTATGCCTGAATTAAATATTTACGCGCTAAAATGTGAAAAATCTTGGGGAGGATCAAAAATCACATGTCTACACTAGGTTTCTTATCTTAGGAGAAAGATTCATCAGACTAAGACATTTATCCTAGGAGAAAATTCATCGGACTAGGTTTTCTATCTTAGGATAAAGATTCATCAGACTAAGAGTTCTAGCCTAGGAGAAAGTTCATCAGACTAGGTCTTCTATCTTAGGAGAAAGATTCATCAGACTAAGATTTTGATCCTGGGAGAAAATTTATCAGACTAGGTCTTCTATCTTAGGAGACAGAATCATCAGACTAAGATTTTGATCTTAGGAGAAAGTTCATCAGACTAGGTCTTCTATCTTAGGAGAAAGATTCATCAGACTAAGATTTTTATCCTATGAGAAAGATTAATCAGACTAAGATTTCTATCCTAGGAGAAAGTTCATCAAACTAGGTCTTTTTTTATGGTATCTTAGGAGAAAGATTCATCATACTAAGATTTTTATCCTAGGAGAAAGATCATCAGACTAGGTTTCCTATCTTAGGAGAAAAATTCATCAGACTAAGATTTTGATCCTAGGAGAAAGATTCATCAGACCAGGTTTTCTTTTTTGTCATCTTAGGAGAAAGATTCATCATACTAAGATTTATATCCTAGGAGAAAATTCATCAGACTAGGTTTTCTATCTTAGGAGAAAGATTCATCAGACTAATATTTTGATCCTAGGAGAAAGTTCATCAGACTAGGTCCTATCTTAGGAGAAAGATTCATCAGACTAAGATTTTGATCCTAGGAGAAAGTTCATCAGACTAGGTCTCTTTTTTGGAATCTTAGGAGAAAGGTTCACCAGACTAAGATTTGATCCTAGGAGAAAGTTCATCAGCCTAGGTTTTCTTATCTTAGGAGAGAGATTCATCAGACTAAGACATTTATCCTATGAGAAAAATTTATCAGACTAAGTTTTCTTATCTTAGGAGAAAAATTCATCAGACTAAGATTTTTATTGGGAAGAAAATCCATCAGACTAGGACTTTTTATATTAGGAGGAAAAATGTGAAGATCAATGACAAGATTTTATGCACAACAGCAAGACAAATAAAGGCAAAGATTTGAGAAACTTCCCTTTGCCGGCTCTTCCCTTCTTTTATTTTTCTTTCTTTTCTTGTTTTTCTCTTCTTTTTTGTTTGAACCACTTTCCTTGCACTGCTTTGTTCCTGTTTCACACAAAGAAAAATTTGTCAGTTTTGAAAATGGTGGTCAGCTTGTAGCCTTGAGTCTTGGGCAGCTTTGCTTCTGCTCAATCAGCTTGAGTCAGTTTTAACAGACTTTTGCTATGCATCAACCCTGATTGTTTCACACCCAGTACCATTTGTATTTATGGATCAATCAGCCTTATCCCAACTAGAGATCTTTGCTTAGATGCTTTTGAGCAATTGGTCTGTCAGAGAGAATCACAAGTTATCTTTGCTTGTGTCAAGTAGGCTGACAAGAGTCTTTTGGGGGAGCCTTTGCATGAATCCTCAAGGTATATTGACAGTAACAACTAAGTGTGCTGGCCAAATTTACTTTATGCAACTGAAACGCTGGTAGCAGATTTGAAATCTTTTCTTGCTTGTTTTGACAAGGATGACTCAGAGTGAAAGACAGAATGATGCAAAGAAACAAGTATTAACAAGAAATGCCCCTATCAGAAGGACAGAAGGAAGAAATTTTTTATTATTTTTTTTTCTTTTTTTTCAATAACTAGCATTAATGATCATGACATGCATTTTGGACTTAACAGCCGATCTATCAAACTAACCAAATCTTCCCTTTTACCATTCTTATGACTTTGAAGTCGGGCTTGTTCGTGCTAATTCTTTGCATCAACTTCACGACTCACTTTCTATTAGTGGTGCCCCGAGGGATTTTCACCAACAAGCCTCTCTCATTTATTTATCTCTACTTATCGTCGCCTTACTGTGCCCGTGAGGGTTTTCACTGGTAAGACTCTCTCATTTCTTCTTTCTTTTTTTTTTGTTGCTTTGCTTCCTTGTGTGAGAAATTGTCAGTGCTCTATGTCGTGTGACGACCGTTGCAAATTGCATGCTTCTCTTGTCATTCTTGAAGGCATATCATGAGGTCTTATTTGGAAGGTTTTCGGAGAGGGTTGGAAAAAAGGGTCGGCATGAAGGCTCAAAGTAGACTCAATATGATGGGTTGTACACTTACAACTCTTAGAATCGACTCTTTTAAAAACTAAAACAAACTCATGCCCCAATTTTACATACTGAATTTTTTTCTTCTTATTTTTTCCTTTTCTTTTTCCTTTTTTTTGAATTCTTATTTGGGTTAGATCGAACCATGAGGCTACCTACCTATTCCTTTTTTAAAGGAATCAGGTCAAACGTAGTTCAAATATCTGACCTAACTATAATTTTCTTTTTGTTCCTATGTCTTTTTTACTTTTCTTTTCTTTTCTTTCTTTTCTTTCTTTTTCTTTTTTTGTTTGCCCCAGCTTCTATCTTCTGAGGGCATGGACCTTCGACAGTTCTTTTCTTCTTTTTTTTCACTTGAACTTTCAAAGAGCTGCCCCAGTTTGTACTCTTGGGGCATGGACCTTTATTGTTATTATTTTGTTTTTCATTTTTTTTACTCTAAATCTGATTCCAAAAGAGGGCGGTCAAAGAAAATAACACAGGCTCAAAAGAGATAACAAAGGGTATAAAGTATTTGGGTAGTAGAAAAAGGGTCTCCCAGCCTCGAGAACGCCAAACATAGTATCCCTTAGTGATCACATCATTGATGAACATGCCTGTATTCTTGGGTATTTTTCAGTGTAAAGTTGTATGAGCAATACTTTCCTCGCTGTGAATGACCCTTGTCATTTTGGGTGACTTTTCTTGGATTTTGTATTGATGTAGAAGATGCATTTTGCCACCAACTGATCCATTTTAAGTTGTCTGGAATACACCTTCTATTGAAAAACACTTTCTAACTCTTAGTGCTAAACAGACTTCAACCCGTCCGATTATCCTTAAGCCTGATCTTCTCAAATGATTCAAAAGGTAGAGATCCTTAACTTCCATGAGCATGACTTCTTTGGTTCCATGTAAACTTGGCTCATGCTCATTTTTCAATGTTTCATGTCTTTATTCATCTTCAAAAGTGTCTTTTTTTTTCTATCCAATTCAAGACTAAATCAGTTTTCTAATATCTGGCCAAAAATTTCGCATGCATATCATGTCACTAAAACTAGCGTGAAAAGAACTATGCACAAAATGGACACAAAATGACTGACTGCTTTTTATTGAATAAAGGATATCAGGGTCCGATAACACAAAAGAAGAAGAAAAAATGACAAAATAAGCTACCATGGCTAAAAGAGGAGTGATTTTCCAGTTACTAAGCAACATCTTAGCCACGCATTCGCACATCAGCATTACTACGGCATCTAACCATTTTGGTTGCTTTGGATTCAACACTCAAATTTTGACGATCATCCCGAGCAGCCCACGTCCTATTGCTTAAATCTAGTAAAGTCAATCCCACATTTGCCCCTATTTTTTTATTTTTCACCGCCAACTTGCCTGCTTGCCTTTTCGCGACCTTGGATCAACAACAATGGTGCTTGTTCCATCGGTTGAGAATATACTTTTATTTCCGAGAGATCTTGGATGGTTTTTGTGACTTGCCGTTGCAAACTAACAAACCGACCACCTTTAACTAGCTTTTACTTCAAAAACATCAAACATGTTAGAATAAACACTTTTTTTTTCTTTCCTTCTTTTTTTTGTGTTTTTTCCTTTTTTTGTATTTTTTTGTTTTTAACCATTCGATCGAACCTGATGTGGGCTGCCTACATATCATGTGGGAACATGAATCAGATCTTGCGTAGTTCGGGAAGATTAGGAATAAAGTAAATAAACTAACTCTTTTTTGGATTTTGGACTTTTTTCGAAAGAAAGACTTAAAAAGAAGAAACAAAATATTTTTGGATTTCGATTTATTTTTTTGTTTCTTGTTTTTTTGAAATATTTGAAAAGAAAGACTTCTAAAAAAGAAAGGAAATATTTTTGGATTTTTTGAAATTTTATTTTGAATTTATGAAAGAAATGATTCTAAAGAAAAAGAAAATATTTTTGAATCTTGAATTTTCTTTTCAATTTTTGAAAGAAGAATGAAAATATTATTGGATTTTGAGAAGAAATTAAAAGAAAATATTTTTGTATATATTTTTAAAAATTAGGGTCTAAAAGAAAGACTTTCTAAAGAAGCAAGTAATGAAAATATTTTTGGATTTTTTAAAAATTATGGGCCGGAACCGATGAGGTTTGCCTACGTATCTCACATCCGGTGAGAATCAGACCTACGTAGTTCGCCAGTTTTGACATATTTGAAAGAGATACATTATTGACTCATTTTGAAATGACTATTTTCCTTGACTTTTTCTTCTTTTTTTTTTGAAAATTTTGGCAGAGTTTTAGGATATTTCAAATACCGAGGATTTTCAGAACCGGGTGAATTCTCTATCCTACCTCACTCTTGGTTTTTCTCTTGATTTTCTTTTCCTAGTCGACCAACATGCAAACTGAAACAAATAAATGTACACATAGCACGTAAGATGCATCAAGATGGTCTTTTATTTTGGGTACACCTATCATAGACGGACCCAACCCCTGTGTTGAGTCTCCAAGGTCAAATGCACGTGATGCAAACAGATATTGCTACTAGGGATCCGGCATGAAGCTATGTTATTCTAGGTTTAACCTGGGGTTGTGTTCTGGACCTGGCTTACCCAAGCGGACAACTCGAGCCGAGGTGGGGGCAACGTACCGGGAGCACGAAAGTCTACCCGGCCTTGTTACTGGCCCAACCTCGTTCTATTTGGTATAACTTCTAACAGAAAAGTGGGTCACGCGAACGTGTGCACCATTTTTTAGAAGACTCAGATGGGAAGCGTAAGAAGACAATTTAATACAATTCAAATAATATCAAAGTGGTAAATAAGCGGCAATTAGCACATTAGGTCCACAAATACAGTAATATCAACAAACAATAAAGTCAAGCATAGATCATATTAACAAGCTCGAATTCTTGAACCCTGAACCAGAAGTTCGGGATTCTGATCCCCAGCAGAGTCGCCAGAGCTGTCACACCTCCTTTTTTACCACTCGAGAGGGAGTACTAAGGGAGTTTTTTTCAATTTAAGTGATAATCGAAACGGGATTGTTTATATTAAATTCAGAGTCGACACTTGGAATAATTTATGGTGTCCTAAGTTACTGGTTTAAAATCTGAATCGAGGAAGTTTGACTCTAATTTATGGACTGCGAACACAAAAAACTGGATAAGGAATTCTGTTAACCCGGGAAAAGGTGTTAGGCATTCCCGGATTTCATGATTTTAGCACGGTCGCTTTAATCATACTTGGCTCAATTAAATTGTCCAATTACTTATTTTAGAACCTATGTGCATTTACCTCTTTTATTCAAAAATTATCTTAAAATAGGTCACGCGTACGTGTATCCATTTGTTTGGCGCGTCAAAAATCATGTCACGCGAACGTGTCCACAATTAATAACCCTTTTATTATTATTAAGAAAATTTAGCCGAAGTTGCGTGAACACATACCTCAATTTATTTTGAAAATCGTAATTATGTCACGCGAACGTGTACACAATCACGATGATAGATTAAAAGCGCGCCTAAAAGTATACTAGTGGTGATCATTATTCTTATTATATTTTTGGGGTTCATTAGGCCAAAACATCAATGCATATAGTTTGCTAAAGATAGATGTAAACTTCATATTTCCATGAATTTCCAGCAAAGTAATCGTATTCACCATAAAGGAACTTAGCGAATTATTAACATTATGCTAGAAGTTTGGCCAAACCAACCCAACTCCTAGCTCATATACTACTATCCCTCTATTATTAACTGCTTAAAAAAGAATCATTCACTTAAATTCTATGATTAATCTAAAGAGCACAATTAAACTATCATAAACAATAAGGAGCAAAAAGACGGTGGATCAACATATATAACACTCACAAATTGAGACAAACACGAGATTTTGTAATATCGACAGTAAACAACGGAAAAGGATGGACCTTGATTTGATGAAAATTTCCCGACGGCTATAGTAATGGAAGCTCCAAAACAGTGAATCTTGAGCAAGCTATAAAACAGACACACGAACCGGAATTAGAACCTCGAACGGCGCCCCGAATCAGCAGCTAACATAAAACTTTGATCCTCGACGGATCCCCGAATTGAACACGAACTCAGTTTTTCCACATTTTTTTCTCAAAGACGATTCTACTCAATTTGCTGTGAATTCAAGAATTTGGACAGTTCTTTTATTTATTTTTAAAATAGAAGCAACTTCGGATTCATCTTCCTCCCACCAACATCAAATAAAGATTTTCTATATTGAAGAAGAACCCGAACACATGAATACAGAAACAAGAACGTATAGATAAAATTAACCATGTACTTAGCTTCTTATAAAATAAGACATTGCACCCAATTATGCAGATCACTCCAAAATTAACAAAACCATTCAAGTGGAGAAATTGAAATATGACCCATAGCTAAGAAACATGACGAGAAGGGACTTCTAACAAGGGAAGTGAACTGGGGTGCGAAGAAGGTCGTAGGTTTGTGATGTTTGGGGGGGTCCGTTGTTCTATCTCTTTTTCTTGGGGATCAACGAATTGATTTTCTTTTTAGCAAAATGAGGTATGTCCTCTTTTTGCTCTTGGAATTTGGAATTGAAAGATTCTCTTCTCTTTTTTGGAATTTTGGGTCTAACCAAGAAGAAAGGAAACGGCCGAAGGGAGTCGTAAATTACGTCTTAGCTCCCCTTGATTTTAGGAGTTAAGTGTTATTTTATAGGGGGTAGGAATTAGGTTAGGTCAAATGGGGAATGGGTATGGGCCTAATATTTTGGGGTATCCGAAAATGGGCCTCTTCAATTAAGACCAAACAAAATTAGCCCCAAATTTCATACTCTTTTTTCTAAAACAAGACCAAAAATACTACACCATTTACTAATTAATTCTATTTAAGTAAAATAACTATTAAAATAACACTAACCGTTAAAACAAACCTATTTTTTGGTATTTTTCAAATATCATACTAAAAGGTAAAAATGAAATTAGATTAAAATCATTGCAAAAATTAAAATAATATTCCTAAAAACAAAGTGGAACTATTTTGTATTTTTTTTTTAGAATTTTATGTAAAGTAGATAGATTAAAAGTAACTAGATAAAAATATTAATTAGCTAAATAAGAGAAAATATTTTTGTAATTTTCATTTTTGTGATAAAATAAAGTAAGAAGAGCGATACTAAACCTAAACTAATTATTTACGCTAAAATATGTAAAATCTTGGGAAGGGTCAAAAATTACTTGTCTACAGCCGCGTTCGCGGGGAGTTGTGAAGCTAAAGGTTCGTGTTCGCGTGCATTTGGTCGCGTTCGCGATGAGGGGAAAATGGTCAACTTAAGTTTTTGCTTCGCGAACGCGAGGCGTTGACCGTGTTCGCGAAGGAGGTTTTTGAATAGCTGGGCAGAATGATTTAAAAGGCCATATCCGCGATTTTAAGCCTAAGTTCCACCATTTTTTAGCGATTTTAGAGCTTTTTGAAGAGGATTGAAGAGGAAATCAAGGGGGAACACTTGGAGGTAAGATTTATGGACTTAATACTCAATCCTAATGTGTTTTCTACCTAATTAATCATGAAATTTATGGAATTTAAGCCTAAATATTGAAAAATTAGGGCTTGTAATTGGAGACCTAAAATTAGGGATTTGAGGGATCATTTGTGGTTGGATTTTGATACTTTTGATATAAATGAACTCGGGGAGTGATAAGGAGTCTATTGATGTAATTTTTATCGGATTCCGAGACGTGGGCCCGAGGGTCGGGTTTGGCCAATTTCGGGATTTATGTTGTAATTTGATTTCTTTCGAGTGGGCTTTGTTCCCTTAGCATATTTTGATGGTTTTGCACTGATTTTGGTTAGATTTGGAGCATTCGGAGGCCGATTCGAGAGGCAAGGGCATCGCGGCTAGAGTTTGGACCGGATAGAGGTGAGTAATGATTGTAAATGTTGTCCTGAGGGTATGAAACCCTAGATTTCACATCGTTGTGCTATATTGAGGTGACGCACATGCTAGATGATGAGCGTGAGGTTGTGCATCGCTAGGGATTGTGACTTAGTCCATCCGGTATGACTGTTTAACAGCGTATTTGATTGAAAACTGTTTGCTATCATCATGTTTTGGGCTGAATGCCATATTTGGGCCTCGTGCCAACTGTTTGGACCCTTAGGGGATTTTTACTGCTCTTTCCTCACTATTTTGATTTTATATCTGTACTCGGTCATGCTATATTCTACTGTTTTCATAACTCAACCATGTTTACTCTATTTTAACACTTTAAATGATATTTTGGGCTAATCATCATATTTTACTGTGCCCGAGTGGCTTTTTGAGATTTCTGACTGAGTAGGGTCGAGGGCATGTGTCATGAGGATTATTATGGGATCGGGCTGCACGCCGCAGCAGTGTTGTACTAATTATGATTATGAGGCCGAGGGCCTGAGTTGTACGCTACAAAGTGGCTTGATATAAGGCCGAGTGCCTATTTAATTATGTCACGAGATGACTTGATATTGCGCTTGGGCCGTAAGGGGCCCCTCCCGGAGTTTGTACTCCCCCAGTGAGCGTGGGTACCCAGTATGATATGTGATATAGCCCGAGGGGCTGATGTTGTTCCATGTTATTGCCCGAGGGGCTGATTTCTATGATATTATGTCCAAGGGGCTGATTTTATGTGTTTATCTTTTCTCGCTGCTTTTCATTCACTTGTTTAACTGTTAAAAGATGTTTTAAAGAGGTTTTTACTGAACTGAGGTGTTTTTACAAGTTTTCATTGTTCTATTGCATTGTATTGATTTCATACTGCCTCTTTGTAGCATTTCGCTGTGTTTTACGTGTTTTCTTATCGCTCAGCTGTCTTTACTTTTATTACTCACTGAGTTGGCGTACTCACATTACTCCCTACACCCTGTGTGCAGATACAGGAGCCTTGGGTCCTGCTAGCAAGGGATGATTGCTTCCAGCGGGCTAATCAGAGTTCACTAGGTAGCTGCTCGGCGTTCGCAGCCCTGTGTTTCTCCCTCCTATCTTTATTTTCCCTTGTACCGGATTCTGTTATAGATTGTGTAGTCCTTTTCCATACTCTTAGACTTATGATTAGATACTCATGACTGGTGACACCCCGATGTCGGGCTGTGTTTATTTTCGCGTTGTTCTATTTTACTTTATATTGGGATTTATCATCTGTTAATGTTTTAAACTGAATTATTATAACTGCTAAAAATGGATTGGGAGTTTGTGTCGGCTGGTCTTGTTTCACGATAGGCGCCATCACGACCGGGTTCGGGTTTAAGATCGTGACACATACTCTAATTTACCAACTAACCAAGAGACCATGTCAGCAGAAGCAATCATATCCGAGTGTGCCACCAGAAGAACAAAGTTTGTAACTTCTATCCTGACCTTACACAGAGATGATTAAACAACTTGCAAAAGTTAAGCCAAAAGACTATACTATCCTTCTCCCAAAACCAATATGCTAGGACATAGGCTTATCAAAAAATAAGCTGACAAGAAGTAACTGAAAATGATCAACCACACGAGGAAACAAACACAGCAGCAAAGATTTTACACCTAGCTCGCACCCGCCAGCAGTAGACAAAGCAATTGCAACTCCAGACTAGTAAGCAAGGTCTCACTTCTGATAGGGATGAAACCGTCTGCTTGCAGCACCACCATTCTCATATGCTTTGGCACCTCCGGTGCTACCACCAACACCATATCCTTTAGCATTGCCAGATACAGAGCCTTTAGCCCCACCATACCAGCTACTATCACCGCCTGTATATCCTCTACTGCCAGCATACCCAGTGGTACCACCATAGCTACAAGGAGCCACATAGCTAGTGCCTCCGGATACACCTGCCCTATACATAGGTCCACTAAACCCAAAACCATAACCATATCCACCATACCCAGAGTAAAATCTTGCAACACCTCCATCATAACTTCCTCCAATGTTTCCATAACCACAATAGCCACCACCACCACCACCATGTCCGCCATATCCACCATACCCTCTACCCATCGTTCCGCCATATCCACCACCAAACCCTCCTTCAGACCCACCGAAGCCAATGTATGATTTCGAACCACTCCCACCATGATGCTGCCTGCTCCCGTTTGCATATTCAGCACCAGCTCTTTTTGGCTCAGCCCTCTTAATTTCAGCCTGAAGATGTCAAAATGTCAAAGAGCTGTATATATTTCATTTCACACAAGTACCATAGAGATAATTAATCATGATTAATACAGAGTCAACGTGACTTACTTGTTTGCCACAGATTTCATGCATACGACCATTGTTTAAAACTTTTTCAATGGCATGTTCACTATCAAAAGTCACGAAGCCAAAGCCTCGGGACCGACCAGTCTCGCGGTCCAGCATGATTTGGTGCTCCAGAACATAGCCATAAGAATAAAAATATTCCTTCAACTCATCTGCAATGAATCACTGGATTAAAACATCTATTCTAGATCATGGACAATAAGAACTCGTATTGAATTTTACCTTCGGTTAAAGATAATGGAAGACCGCCGACAAAAAATTTCTTTGTTTTTGGAGCTCCTTTAACTTGCATGTCCTCCTTAGGTACTGTCCTTTTCACTTCCACCTGATCCAATAATCCTAGTAGATTTACTAAATACATACTTCCAAACTAAGTTGCTTCGACATGGCAGTTTAGGTGCCGCACCCGTGTCGATACGACACTAGTATAGGTGTGGGTATGGGTTCCGTACCGGATCTGGCCAAATAATTTTGGGTACTTTGACCACAACGGGCGAAAAATTCGAGACGAGATACAATTTGGTTCCCGAAGTCTGAACCAAAATTAGGGTAAATTTGAAGAAAATAACATACATTATCTAAGAAATCAATTCTTTGCTTATCTACAACTTGAGAATTAAAAAGAAATCCACACTTCACAATTTATACTTTGGTATTTCACAAAAATTCTCATAATTTAGAGACATTTTTTATATTTTTAATTTTTTTGAATTATTTTTAGCCGGATCCCCGCACCCGTATCCGTACTAGGATCCGTATCCCCGATTTTTAGAATTTACATTTCTAAGAATCCGACCTCTAGATCCGCACCCGTATTGGGTACCGTGTCCGAGCAACTTAGATTCCAAATAAACCAAAGAAAACATGACATTACAAGATACCCCTACTCAAAAATCCTACCGTTCTACCATCTATGACGTGGTCTTCCTCTAAAACCTTATTCACAACTTCTGGGTTAGCAAATGTTACAAATCCAAATCCTCGCGGCCGTCCAGAGACCTTATCCATCATTATTACACAGTCAGTTGTCTCTCCAAACCTGCTGAAATATTTCCTAAAAGATTCTGGAACAATAACATGTATAAAATAAGTATCGAGCTGAGAGTTGGATTTAAGAGTAAGAAATAAAGACAAAGCGGACACAATATACATATGTTAAACATAAACTATTTGAAAGTGCATTCTTACAACAATGCAACAGTTTTTTAAAATCATTTGAATAAACTATGGATTCACCCAAAACCAGGCAAATACATAAGAAATGAGATAACTAACTCACGAAACTAAATTATTGTATCAGAGGCAGAGGCGGATTTAGGTTTTTTATAACATTGGTGCACCACTAAGGACATCAGAATCAGAAATTAGATTACCTTCATTGGTCTCCCAAGCAATGCCTCCAACAAAAAGCTTTCTAACAACAAGCAAAACCAGCAAAGTTACAATACTTTCGGCATGGCCTTATGCGTTTCGCCATCATCTAAACCCTAAAGATCCAAAACTAGAAGCTACAAAACTAAGTACTAAGCTACAAACTAACCCTGCAGAAGAATCATCGATTGAATGCTTTAATTCATGGCCTGCACTATTATCTCCACGGGTTTCTGAATATGGCTCTAGTGGTTGATAGTTACCATCATTTTGTTCAGCTACATCATAATCCATTTTGTTCCTATTGTTTCTCTATCTATAGATATACCTGCAAATAAATACGAGATTATTTTCGACTACAACCTATAACGTTTTCCCTGTGGTTCCACACTTTTCATCTAAACCCTAACAAAATCTTGACATGCAGTAACAGAGGCGAAGCTAGCTTATGGATTTATTAGACGGAATTGAATAGCGATGAGAGTAATTGGAGGTCGAAAGTCTTTGTAATTGCAAAAATCCTAGCAGCTTTGCGCCCTTTTTCGTATGGTGGAGATAGGAAAATTGCTGCCGCGCCAAGAGATAGAAGTGAAGGTTGCATTTAAGGGAAATATCTCGCGCTTTGGAGTAGTTGTATAGGCATTTTTCCCCTTTTGGTAAAAGTTTACTAGCATCCCACATTTTTCACACTTTAATTTTTAGGACAAATGGCCTCTTAGGCACTTAAAATTGTACCTGATTGACATGCCGGTAAATAAACTTTCAGAATTCACACATGAACACTTCAACTTGAGCATAAGTGAACTAATAAATACCTCCGACCGTTGACTCAACACATGTGGCATCAGTTATTCCTAGTCAGTTGTTGTGCGTGTAAGTCACGCCTCGCAGAAGTGTGAATGAGCTTTATTCAATGCTCAAGGAAATAAACCCAAGCGCCCATCTATTTAGAGGGCTTCTTCTTCCTCCTTGGCCTACAAGTAGTTGCTGTAATTTTTTCAGGTGGGTTGATCCACCTCTTCTAGATCATTAAAAACAAGTGATTTCGAGACTGCTATCAAGAATTTGTGTCAATGAGCAGTGAAGGAATAGGGAAAAACAATATGTATTTGCGTTTGTTGCTGTTGTACTGCTCTTTGTAGTGTTATTCTGAGCTTATGATCTTTATATTGTATGTTTATTCTTAACAAACAATGACAATGTCAAGTATACAAATTTTTTTGTTGCAAATGAAAAGTGATGCTTTGCATTAACATCTGAACATGTATTAGACAAGTTCAAAATAATCATCTTGATTGTCAAAAGTAGACCATCAAATTTACACACTAGCATAAAGCAGTTTACTATTGTGCCTAAACCAAACCAAAACAACATTCATTAACTAAGTTCTAAATATTTCAGACTAAATCTTCCACAAAATAACCTACAAATAAGTTCTGATACTAACAGATTTAAACTTTCACAAAAAGAAACATTTCTTCAAATCATTATAGTTGAGATTGTTGAAATTGGACTGAGATTGGCTCAAGTTTGGCTGATTTGAAGAATGAGCTCCAGATTGGCTTAGGGTTGCTTGAGTTTGTCTCCTTCTAGCCTGTTGTTGAAGCTACCTTTGTGTTACTGCATTTGTTCCTTTCCACCTTAGTCCAGGTGCTTTGTATCCAAGATCAATATTAGTCTGGCTAAAATCAATTATTTGCCTAGGATCATGGGTGACTTTGTCCCTTAACCCAAACTACATTCAAATAGAAATATAATTTCAGAATTTAATATAGTAATTAGACACAACAGTTGGATAGAATTTCACATACTTACCCTCTATATGACTGTCCCTGATTCACTAAACAGTATTCCAAAACCAACAGTCTTAGGCCTTCCACCTAAAGTTCTAAGAATTTGTTGAGGAATCATTTGATCTTTCTTTTGTTGTTCCAGATTGTTGTATTCCTGATCCACCATCAACAATAGTTCAAGAATTTCTTTATGTTGCACATCTAGCTATTGCAGTAGTACCATATTGTTGTGATGCATATCCACCACCAGCAGTAGTACCAGAATGACCTCCTGATGCAGCTGTAGTAGCCTGGGCATTTGTAGTACTACTCCTAGCACCAACAGTTGAATTTTGCCCTTTCTAAAACATTCAGAATATAAAAAATACAGGAAAAGACTAAAAAACACTTAAAGCATAAGGAGTATTTATTTATTACTATGATCTCACATCCTTTCTTGTTATGCCCTACTGTCTTGCAATGAGAATATGTCATTAGTGTCCCCTTCCTTGATCTCTTACCAAATTTCTTTATAGGTTCATCTTGAGTCTTCCTTCTATGTTTCTTAGGTATACCAGGCATCTTAGTAATTACATGAGGCTCAACTTTGGGGTTCTGAGTTAGAGGCCACATATTCCATGTTGGTTATAGGTTGAATATAATAATTGAATGCCTTGAGGTATGTTTCCTTCTTATACAAGTGCTCAACATAGTCAACAGTGTTATACCTTTTAAATAATATTACACAAAGTGTATGGGAGAGGGGTATGCCTTCCAGCTACCACATTCTACACGAGCACTCGTTCTTTTCAAAATCAACTATGTATTTGTAAATTCCGTCTTGGATATTAGATCCAGTGTCCCCATTCCATTTATATTCATGTTTGGTGACTCTTACAGATTTATCTTCAATGTACCCTATTGCCATATGAGATATATCAGAATTCCGCTTTATAGCAAATTCTCTCATACTGGTCATCATCCCTATTACCTTCACTCAGATCTCTTCCAAAATGGTTATGATTGACTTGTGCCTAGAAGTAAGTATCCAACTATTGAAAGTCTCACACATGTTGTTCTCCACAACATCATACTTACTACAGTTTTTAAAAAAGGCCATGTACCATGATTGTTTGGGATATCTAAGCAAGTTTTTCTATTATCTTATTGCCACCAAATTATACCAACTCATTTAGTTTAACCTTCAGAAATGCTTCAAATGAAGCTCTTGCACAACCCCAAAGTTTCTTCCTTCTTTCCTCGGCACTCTAGGTTTTCTTCCAGTTTCTCCATATGCGCCTTGCACATATTCTATGCTCATCATCTGGCATCAATTCAGATACAGCTTGAACAAGTCCCTTGATCAATAAAAATACGTTGTTAGAGTTCATATAATGCAAGCTTAAGTATTAAAGTAAAAAAATGAGATTAAAATAATACACATACCTTTTGCATATTAGACATAATATTTAGTCCTTCACATTCAGATTTTGTCAGTTTCAAGTCTTCCATTAGATACCTAAATAAACACGACCAATTGTTCTTGGTCTCTTTCTCAACCACTGGCCAAGCAACAAGGTACATATGTTTAGTACCATCCTTAGCAATGCATGCCAATAACTCACCTTTATACACCCCTTTAAAAAATGCACCATCAAAGCCAATTATATTTCTACACCCTTCTAACCAACATATTTTCAAAGCACGTAAACAAATGTATATCCCTACAAAGATCTCTTTACCAGGTTCTATTTCTTTGGAAGTCCTCACCACAACAGTGTTGTCAGGGTTAATAGTTCTTATCATGTCAGCATAATAATAAATTCTAGCAAACTTTATTTGTAATCACCTAAATACTTACCCATTACCTTCTGTCTAGCCCTGGCACATATTGTTTTTCCTACATGCACACTATGCGTAATCCTTATCAACTCTTCCAACTTCTCGAGCTTTATGTTAGGCTGATTAATGATCTTATCTTTGTAATGTTTAACTATTCAAGCTGTGCTAGCAAGCTTGTTATGTGTGACTGGGAAGCATGAATAAACAGGGTAGTAGTTAACAATGAAGTTCTATGTGTGTCCATGTAAACTGCCTAAAATATGCCATCTATATCTACTAGAGTTCAACATGTTGACCTGAACCTATTCCTCTCATTTGGCCTCAACTTTAACTGAACACTCCTCTGTATAACATAGTCTTGTAAAGTAGATCTAAATTTTCTAACATTTTCAAAGACCATTATAGTTGAAAAATATTTTTCTTACAGTTAGGGTCAAAGTAAACCTTTCTACTGTATCTTCTTGGAAGAAGCTTCTGTACCTTATCATCTGCATCTACATCATCATTAGTACTATCCTTACTCCCTGGATCTAACCTGTCTAGGTAATGGCCATCCCATCCCAATTTGCCAGCATATTTAGCAGTCTTGTCCTTATAAATGTCTTTAAATTTAGGGTCAATGCCTACTGGGTCACTAGGTAGCTCATCTACATTAACATCACTAGAATCTCTCGTTCCAGTTCTTCTGATTTACTTTACTTTGTCTAGTAACAACAAGGTCAGTTTCTATATCACTTGTCTCTCCAACAACATCATCAACAACATCATAAAGTGACTAGTCTATATTCTCATCAGCAGAAATACCCTCATATTGAGCATCATCACTCTCATAATTACTCTCAAATTCATCACAATCTAAATCTGTGACTAGATGAAAGTTGTAGAACTCCCTTCATTCTTAGTAGACTATTCTATATCAGCGGCCCTCCCGTTACCCTTCCCCTAAGAGAAACAACCACTATTTATATCATTGGTAGGTGAGTTTGTTGCCCTAGCATTAGCTCTACTTGTTTGCCTTTGTGGCACTTCACTAAAGCCAACTGTTTGGTCATATGGAATATCACTAGGGGACCACATCACTACTTAATATTTCATCCAATTCAATATCAACGCATGGTATATTAACAGTGTGACATAAATAAACATCAATAAAATCCCCATCACGAAGGTCTTTGAAGAATTCTAACACATCAACACCATACTTAATAAATCGAAATGCTCCCTTTTTTCTTGGCATGCAAATTTCTCCACACCTAAGTACCCCATATCATTTGTCCGTTTGTTGAATTGAATAACAAGTAGTTCATCTGTGTCATCAGTTACAATAGTAGGCCATGTTATATCATTTTCACATCTCATTAATGAGCCAACTACCAATTGTCCCTGATGGTGAAATTGTAATATCACAAAAACAACCATCCTGCCTCCCTACGCCTATGAAAATAAGATAAGATAAGTCCAAATCGGTAAAATATTCAAAATAAAAAGACAATATTGTCTAAACATGTCTTTGAAAAAAAACAAGCAAATCCGGGGAAAGAACCCTAACTTTATCACTTTAAGAGATAATTTTTTTTATATGATAAAAAGCCCTAATTTTGTAACACTATATGTCAAATCAGCCATGGAACTAACAAAGTTCAGAGAAAAAAAATAAGAATCTAGTGTGTTATTCCAAAAAATTCTAATTTTAAACCCTAATAACGAAAGAATTATTGCATGCATACAAAACATATCTATCATTACCACCTTCAATAACACATTAAAACACAAGAAAATAATCAGAAATTTCATTAAAGACTACAATCGAACCTTGAATGACTTCTACGTTTCTGGTGAAGGAGAAAATAACGGTACACGAAACACCCAGATTCCTGGTTTGGGACCGATTTGAAAGAAAAATAAACACAATATGTAGATGATCTAATTGGTGGAAAATCCCATGACAATCATTCACTCCATTTGAGCAGACGATCGAAAATGTAGAGTTCTATAAGAGTGAGACGACTGAAAATAAAATTACTTTTGAGTGTTTTATGGTCTTTAGGTCAAAAAAGGAATAGCAAATAGTTGGTACTTAGTGTGTTTTCACGACTTACACGTGACATGTTTTAATTCGATATTGGTGACCGGATTGCCACGTTTGAGAAATTGTAATGCACGCGCTATGATTCAACTGTCGGATGTGTTTATTAGTTAACTTATTCTCAGGTTGAAGTGTTTATATAGGAATTTTGAAAGTTTATTTACCGGCATGACAATTGGGTGCAAGTTCAATTGGCGAGAAGGTCTTTTTGCCTATTTTTTATGTGCTAAGGCTATGTTATTTGATTGCATATAATCACCAAGTGCAAATAAGTAGTATTTATTTTTTGCCCTATTGGTCCATGTCCTGTGACTTTGCTCTGTAATTTGGTTTATAAACAAATAATCAATAATGCAGTATTATAATGCAAAAAAGTGATGCAAAAAAAATCTTGTTAAATGTTTAGCTCGATATAACATAAAATGGTATACAATGTGTACTTTTTGAAAGAACCAAAAAAAAAAAAAGTTTGCTTACTAAAGGGTTAGCTTTGTCGTGTTTTTAATCCATGTATTATTTGTGTCCGCATTCATATTCCATTTTTTATGTCACATAAAATAAAGCATAATTTTCACAAAATGTATGTATGTATTATTTATTAGGAAGACTGAAGTAATAATCAAATATTATATAAAAGAATATGGGTTTTTATGAGAAGATTAAATCTACACAAAGCTCAATCAAATGACTCCAAATTGTAATGTTAAGATTAAAATATATGTTTTGTTTATTTTTTAAAAATTCAATAGTCTTGCTAGTACATGTGTTAGAGTGAGTTAATTTTGCGAATTGTCGTTGTATTAGTGTTAAAGTTATCTTATTTATAAACCTCGGAAAATTTTGTCAGAGGAGTTCGAAAAATAAATTTCACTACCTTGAGTAAAAATTTACTCATATTTATATTAAATCAATAAACATATGATATATGTCTTTTACATACGCATTTATTACTTAACTATAATTAATTTTTATTATATAGTTTTACTAGAATATAGACTTAAATATTTTAACTAATATTATTTAAAGTAAACATCGTATATGAGTAAGTTTTCTACTATATTTTCTTATTGCTATTCTAATATTGTATGAGCAAGAGGTGCATTGAATCAAAATTCAATATAATCTTGAAAATGATTTTTCTTTTAACAAAAAATGTCTTTTTTCAACGAACATTTACTATACACAGAGTTAAAGTTTAATACGATCTTAAAAATGGAAATTTTGTTAATAGAAAAGCTTTTTTCCTTACAAACATTATGCTATACGAATTTGCATTAGTCTTATTGTCCGAGTATTTTTTCAAGAATTTCAAATATCCAATGATTAATATAGTAAAAAAAGAAAAAAGAAGGGAATATCCGATGACCCACTTGAGAGTTGAGACGCACGAGCGGGGCACCGCCCGAGGTGGCTTTATAAACTTTGGAATTTATTTATACCAATCAAAACTGCTCGCACCAAAAACCCTTACCATTTCCCTCCTTCTCCCCCCTTTGCTTCTCTCACTTCAAAACGCCTATTGAAATTATTCAATCTTTTTCCAGCTAGGGTTTCTAATCCGTCCCACTATGAGTAATTCCAATAAAGATCACTTCGACATGTCCGATCTCGGCGCTTCTCTCCCCGCCGCTGCCGCCGGTAAAATCCCTAATCTTTCCCCTAAGCCAATTCGCTTTTTAATTGATTCCTCTCTTTTTTTTGGACGAAGTAATTGATTCCTATCATTTTGTTATTGTATCTGTTGTTTGTGTATAGCTTTGAGTGCCGAAGATCGTGCTGGCTTGGTGAATGCGCTCAAGGTTACTTTTTGTTTTTTACTTTTTATTTGTTTCACAT
Organism: Nicotiana tabacum; assembly: GCF_000715075.1. NCBI lineage: Eukaryota > Viridiplantae > Streptophyta > Magnoliopsida > Solanales > Solanaceae > Nicotiana > Nicotiana tabacum. The sequence goes on from NC_134085.1 coordinate 187,841,808, forward strand.
ATTCTTAATTTAATACGCCCAACTGTTTTATCTTTGCCTCTTCTATGTGAAATGTGTAGAATAAGCTTCAGAATTTGGCTGGGCAGCATTCGGATATACTCGAAACTTTGACGCCACAAGTTAGGAAGCGTGTAGATGTTTTAAGAGAGCTTCAGGTGCGTTTATTCATCGCTGAGATGTTCTGGATTTTATACTTGCTTCTTCTTTTTCAAAGAATATGCATTTGGCATATGGATGCATTAAGAAAATTAAATAATCCTATTTATGGTAGTTTTGTGGGTCCTATCCCGAGTTAAAGTTGCTTCCTGATTCAATTTACAGTTCGAATTGTAATGTCCTGGTTGATAGATTTCATGAAGAATGTGATTTAGTGATGTTGGTAGGTTTCTTTGACGCAACTATTTTCTGAAAACTAATGTTGTGTTTTTGGAAGCAAAGGCGAAGCCATGATTTTGAGTTTATGGGTTCTGGATATAAGAAAATGCAGCTTACAGGGTTTTGGATAAATTACTTCTACATACTAAGTGTATTTTTTTTTTAATACAAATAGAGGGTCTGGCAAAAGCTACTAGATTCTGCCGAACCCGTAACTTAAACGCTACCTCTGCCCCTGTTTGGAAGTTCAAAATTGTCCCTTTCCATGCCCTATATTGGCATTTGGAAATAAAGTGGGGTTGTTGCTGAGTTGTTTCATCTCTACCCCCCCCCCCCCAAACAATCGTTTAGCCTCCTTTCTCTCTTTTTAGTTATGTTGAACTTTCTAACTTATTGCCTATGTTTACCATGGGAATCTTGAAGCTTAAGAAGAGATGTTTCCACCGTGGGATAATGCATTATCAATCTAGTTCCAAATAGTATCTGACAAATACATTAAGATAGCACCATGGATAACTATTGTGCTTTTGTGTACCATCTTCATCTTGGTACTTATTTAATGAAACCTTTACCTTGTCAAAAAAAAAAGCACCTTGGATATCTATGCGATTATAGAGTCGTTATTTCACTAGCCATATTTTAGGTCTTAAAAGGATTGAATATTTCAAAAAGGGGACACTCCACAATATAATTTAATGCAGGTTAATAGGGATGTCTGTGACAGATAACAATGAAAAACTTGGTGTGCTACTAGTCATGCATGATTTTTTCTATTTACATTTAAATTGAAGCAAGACAAAGTGACATGATGAAGATGCCAATGTTGCTTGCATGACAAATGTGCTATACTTGTGACGACCTAGCCCACTTATTCCGCAATGCCTAATTTCTTTGCCAGTAATGCTTAACTTGGAGCAATATGCTCTCAGAGGAACAATTTCTTAATTTTATGATTAATTGAGGGATCCATTCTCATTTTCTGCAACCGGGAAATTTTTTGATAGTGGATTAGCTTTTTTACTTTATGCTGGCATACTAATATGCTTGTGAATTCCAATTGCTCTTCCTGTAAATGGAAGAAAAAGGCTTAACATGATCTTCTAAATATAGAGCCAACACGATGAGCTGGAATCACATTTTTTCGAGGAGAGGGCTGCACTGGAAGCTAAATACCAGAAGCTGTATGAACCTTTATATACAAAGGTGAGACAAATAATTCCAAGCCATTCCATGTTTGCATGGTGCAATTTAACCCCCCCCCCCCCCCCCCACACACACACACACACAAAAAAAAAAAAAAAAAAAAAAGAGGAAATGAGATGTGTTTTGTTATCCTCCCATGTTTTATGATTTTGTGGATGTGTTACAGAGATATGAAATAGTAAATGGGGTTGTCGAAGTGGAGGGTGTTAATGAAGCCCCGATGAACCAGGAAGAGGATAAAGAGGCTGGAAATGGTAAATGGATATTTTCTTTCACCCATGCATTTTTTTTATGAGGATCATCCGTCCATGCAGATTGATCTTGCCATGTGCTTTGATTTTTCATGGTGTCACATTTTGGTGCAGAGAAAGGTGTTCCCAACTTCTGGCTGACTGCAATGAAGACTAATGAAATATTGGCAGAGGAGGTAAATAACAAATGTGATAAATATTTCTTGGTTTAAAATACCGATTGTTTAACCAAGTGCAAATGATGGTGCTGTAGATCTCAGAGCGTGATGAGGAAGCTTTAAAGTACCTCAAGGATATCAAGTGGTGCAAGATTGATGATCGAAAGGGTTTTAAGCTTGAGTTCTTCTTTGATACAAACCCTTTCTTCACGAATTCTGTCTTGACCAAAACCTATCACATGATTGATGATGATGATCCTATATTGGAGAAGGCCATAGGGTAAGTTTTGACTTATACAAGTTTTGGTTTTACATACTGTGATCTTAATTTTTGTTTATTTACTTGATGTGGGATGTCTTGTAGGACCAAGATTGATTGGTGTCCTGGTAAATGCTTGACGCAAAAGATCCTAAAAAAGAAGCCAAAGAAGGGGTCAAAAAATGCTAAACCCATAATCAAGACTGAGACCTGCGAGAGCTTTTTCAATTTCTTTAAGCCACCACAAGTACCTGAAGATGATGATGATGATGACATAGATGAAGATGCTGTAGGTTCAACAACTTTTATTTTGTTCATTTACGCTGTAATTTAGAATGTTTTGTGTTCTTGTTTGGTGATTTTGTCTAATATATCTTGATAGGCTGAAGAACTTCAGAATCTAATGGAACAAGATTACGATATTGGGTCAGTTGCAGCTTTCCTCATAGCTTTGGGATTCCTTTTGAATTGATGTCCGGATTTGCTTTGAACTTGGTCTCAACAGCTTTTACATCTTCTATGAATTGAAAGAGTGAATCTGATGTTTTTTTTGGGGCTTCCATGTTTGCAGCTCGACAATTCGGGACAAAATCATCCCCCATGCTGTGTCATGGTTTACTGGTGAGGCTGCTGAAGGGGATGAATTTGAAGATATTGAAGATGATGATGATGATGATGATGATGATGATGATGAAGATGATGAGGATGAAGAAGATGAGGATGATGAAGAAGAGGAGAAGAGCAAAAAGAAGGTAAAAATTTGTTTTGGCCTGCTTCTACAAAGTGATAATATTATTTCCCTTATTTTTTCGCTGATCTTTTTCTTGTATCTGTCCATATGATTTATTCGATTGTCCTTGTAGTCTTCAGCACTAAAGGTGGAATGAGCAGCTATGATGGCAGTTATTTTAGGTGATTTCATAAATCGCCTTCCATTTTCTTTAGTACGTGACTTTGTATTTATTTGATAAAAATGTAGAAGAGGTCGAAAGCACAAGTTGGAGAAGGTCAGCAGGGGGAACGTCCTCCAGAGTGCAAGCAGCAGTAGTTTGTTTGTTTTTTTGCCCTTAGCAGCTGAAGGAACTCCTACCTAGCGATTGGTATTTTAGTTTGCGTTGATCATGTTAGTATGTCTGCTCATTATTATTTTTGTTTATTCATTTTCCAGTCTTCTGTTTATAAAATCTAGTAGTGGGGATTACAGTGTTTGCTTGGGTTTAGCTTTTGCTTATCGTGAAAATTTCACATTAGATCCTTGACCTTATCTGCCTTTCCTCCCTCGTCCAAGGTTTCTATGTGGTGGTTTCAAAATGTGTTTCAGTTTAAACCTACAGTATTGCAAAAACTGAAGGAATTCAAGATGCTTTGAAAATTATTTATCCTGCAATGCGTGTAGTGTAAGGATATGTTTTCATATCCGTACTCATTTTTAACCACGCTTAAGAGTATGATGTACGTTCCACTTCCCATTTCTTCCCTGTGCTGCCAAGGAATAAGTTTTTGTAAGTTGACGCAAAGGTCATCGTGTTGTGTTTTTTAGTTTTATCTGACGTTGCTTCCTCACTGTTACTGTGACGACTTTTGGTTTCATTTCTTCTATCAAAGAACTGAATGAGAACTTAGCTGAAAATGTTGGACGGGAAAAATAAGACGGTGGACGAATTTGTCAACTTTTGAAAACTTGAGAAACGTTTCTTGTTAAATGAAATAGCATAAAGCTATAATTTAATGCAAGTGACACAATAGGAATGATAATGGTCAAATATCATCGGCTTCTGCAGTTCTCACTATTATAGCCATCATAAGACTTGGCTCGGTAGAGTTGTACCCGGCCACTTGGAGCTCGGTAAAATCTAACTGATCAGTGGTTGCACAATAGGTGTCGTACCTGACCGATTATAGCGCGGCTCGATAGAGTAAAAGAGGTACATCTATATAAGGCAAAATAGCCTTCGGGTCACTTAAACTTGCACCCGTTTTTTTAACCCGGTAAAGGAACTTATGCGTTTCCGGTTTGAACACTTTAACTCATTCATTTGCACAATTTTAAAATTGACGTGAACACCATGATGTAATTGACGTGAACACCATGATTACCATGATTACCATGAACACCATGATTACGTTGCAGTAATGTAATTGACGTGGCAAAAATATGTGCTAATCACGTTTGTGAAGCGCGCGTATACACTGGTACGAGAGAAAAAAAAATACTAAATTACAAATAATAAATAGAGTGAAGTAAAAGCAAAAAAATAAAATTAAAAAATAAGGAAAAAGCCCCCCCCCCCCCCCCGCCATCATCTGCCCCTCATTCCTTCATCATCCCCCTCGTTCTCAGGTGTCATCTTCCCATCATTCCTTAATCTTCTCCAAAATTTTCCTCTATTCCTTTCCTCCTACTCAAACACCACATTCAAAATCACCATCATCACCTCTTTCATCATTGCTAACCCAAACATCATTTTCAACCATTAGCATCTAGAGCACACTTTTTCTATGACAAACGGATCGCCAAAGGGGGCGGGCGGAACACGGACGCCGGCGAATGCAAAATTGAGGAAAGAAGTATAGGGGTTGGTCGGAATAGCCATGCTGGGGATCTTTTTTTATTGGGTAGAGAAGGTTTGAAATTTGCCCAATCATAGAAATCACTCCGGCGAGCTTGCTGGTGCTGGTAAAACTATGAACATTGGCTAATCCAATTTCAAGGAATTCAGGATCTGTCTCAGAGGGGAATATAACAAAAAAATTGAATTTTTGCTGAATGAGAAGGAACCAGAGGGCTAACAATACTTTGCAGAAATTTTCGGCGAAATATAATCGGAATTGTGATATTGATGGGAATACTCATGCAAGACCTTCAGTTAATGATTTGTTTAGTTAATGATTTTTCACTGATTTTTGTAATTTATTTAGGGGGTTTTAGAGTAGAGGAAGGAGGTGTTCATGGTGGAAGGTGCTAGTGGCCACCCGAGGAAGAAGAAACAAAAAAAAAAATCCTAGAAACTTTAATAAAATGGTTAAATAAAGATTAGGACCCACAAATTATACATGTCAAATAATAATTGGCGAACAACGTGATGTATCAATTATGTCTAAGCGATTGAGGCACACGATCAGTTTGAGGTGCTTATTTTTTGTATTTTTATCAAATTACGGTGTTCAAATGGGAAACACGTAAGTTCCTTTACCAGGTTGAAAAATGGCTACAAGTTTAAGTCGTTCGAAGGTCATTTTGTCTATATATATAATGCATGCTGGACTCATGTAATAGCATTCTGAATCTTTCGGAGTGACATATGGTCGGTAACCTTCGTATACGTTATTAGAGCGAACTCTTTATCATGAATCTTATAAGAATGAAGAAATACCAAAAACATTTGATAACATAAGACGAAGAGAAGCAACATCAACATCATTCCATATGAAGGAAAACAATGTAAGTATTGCTAGCTTCTAAGAGTGGAGTATCTTTGGAAGGTCTTTTGTTTATGTTATGTACAATCAGAGTCATGTAAAAGCAAGAAAAAGATAGCCTCACATACCTTGTATATACTGCCCAACCTCAAGCTATGCAAATGTCATGGCTCTTTAGTCTACCATAAGAGAAATGATATTGCGGATTCACGTATAAAAATAATTTCTTCTTAGAAAAAAAAACTTAATACTCCTATCAAAATTATGTCTTATATTTTGTACTGTCTAATTATTGGGTTCTCTAAATGCGTAGTCTTAGGTGATCGTTGGTGCACTTGAAAATATAGTGAACAAACTTTTCCCTTTTTTTCCTAGCAACAAGCGAATCGATGTGTTTTTGTTAAGTTGAGCTGGACAAAGGTAAGGATCAATCATAAATGGAGGTTCTATGGTATGACATGCAAATCAGTGCACACCGACTCAGAAGCTAAGAATATTCGAAAGAGACAGAAGAAGTAAAGAGAAAGTCATTCTTATTGCTCTATTTTCTAATACAAGAAGGGAGCTTGCTATATAGAAGAGAAGTGCATTAACTGCCTTCTAACAAACTTCTACTTTTAGCTCTTTCTAGTTTTAACTAATTACAAATTGACACCTCACTCATATTAACTGAGTTATCCATCTAGCTATGTTGATACTCCCCCTCAAGCTGGAGGGTGGAAAACATTCAGCACTCTTAGCTTGGAAATAACAACTCATGTTGAGCTGTCCCCAGTCCTTTAGTCATTAAGTCTGTAAGTTGTTGTTTTGTGGGTATATACACTGTCTTGATCAACCCTTGTTTTATTCTTTCCCTGACAAAATGGTAATTTATCTCTATATGTTTGGTTCTCTCATGAAAGATTGGATTGGAAGTTATTTGTACAGTTGTTTTGCTATCACAATGTAGGTGTACAGGTTCTTTTACATTGTAGCCTAGCTCCTTTACTAAGCCTGTCATCTATATTGCTTATGCAACAGCTGCTGCCATGCTTTTGTATTCTACCTTTGTAGAGCTTCTACTTACTTTTTGTTGTTTTTTTGACTTCCAAGATAACAATGAGTCTCCCAGTTTAACCACATAACCTCTGACATATTTTCTTGTATTTGGGCATGCTGCCCAGTCTGAATCACAGTATGCTGTGAGAGTATTGGTTTGTCCACTGCTCAAAATGATTCCTAGTACAAGGCTTCCTTAGATGTATCTGACCACTCTTAATGATGCTTCCATATTGGACTCCTTGGGAGATTGCATAAACTGGCTCAGTGCTTGGACTGCAAATCATATGTCCGGCCTTGTAATTGTCATATATAGCAGTTTACCAATTAGTTTATGATAACTACATGTATCTTCCAGCAGAGTATCTCCAATATTACCAACATATTTGTCATACTCAACAGTAGTAAGTTTGTGATTTTGCTCCATAGGTGTTGAGACTGCCTTGCAGCCACTCAACCTAACCTCTGGAACCAGCTCCAATACGTACTTTCTTTGGTTTAGGAGAATGCCTTTATCCGATCTCATCACTTGAGAATGCCTTTATCTGATCTCATCACTTCAATTCCTAAGAAGTATCTGAGCTCACCTAGATCCTTCATTTTGAAGTTCCTGTGTAATGTTGCCTTTGCCTCTTCAATGAGACTGTTACTACTTCCTGTTAATAGAAGATCATCAACATATACCAAAACAACTATAATGTCTTTTTTTCTTTTCTTTGTGAATAGGGAGTGATCATAACTGCTTTGCATAAAACCAGGTTGAAGAAGTGCATATGTCAACTTTATATTCCATTGTCTTGAGGCTTGTTTCAAGCCATACAAGGATTTTAGTAACTTGCATACTTTGGACTCCCCCTGGCTGTGAAATCCTCGCGAAAGCTGCATGTAGACTCCCTCAAATATATCACCTTGGAGAAAGGCATTGTTGACGTCCATTTGGAAAAAGGCCATCCTTCGGATGATGCAACACCAATGACTGCCCTCACTGTCACATTTTTGCTATAGGTGTTTCATGGTAGTCAAGACCCTCTTGTTGAGTGTAGCCTTTAGCCACTAATCTTGCTTTGTACATGTCTATCTCACTATTAGCTTTATGTTTAACTTTGTAGACCCATTTAGAGCCTATAACTTGTTTGTCAGCAGGCAGATTTACTATCTCCCAGGAGTGATTATCTTCAAGAGCCTTGATTTTCTGTTCCATTACATGAACCCAATTCTGATCCGCTGCAACTTCCTTGTAGGTCTTTGGTTCAATGACAACCGAGAAGGACTTCAAGTAGAACTGATATGTTAGAGATAAATGATCATAAGTGACATGATTGGAGATATTATATTTGCTCTTTCCTGGTAGGTTGCCTGCAATGATGTAGTCCTTGAGCCAAATTGGAGATCCTGCATGTCTTTATGGTCTTGAAGAAATCACTGCTGGTGGAGAAGGTGGCTGAGAAGGTGAAGAACTAGCTGTATCAACCTGCTGAGGTAGTAAAGGACCAGGAATCTCTTCATTGTCTGGAATTGAATCCTCTTCTGCAGAGGTTGTGTTGGTATCTGTTGTAGAAGGTTCATGAGGTTCAGGAGAATTTGGATGAGGTTCTGGTGCAATGGCAGGGGATGCTGGTGTATTTTGCTCACTATAAGTTGGAGTGGATAATGGTTCTGGGAATTGAGCATTTTCTGAGAGCTATAGAACGAGTTCCTTATCATCAAGAGAGTTGTATTTGAAGGGAAATATATATTCATGAAACTTGACATCTCTACTGAAAAAATATTTCAAGATCATATAATTTATAACCCTTCTAAGTTTCAGAATACCCAATAAACATTGCCCTTAATGCTCGAGCTGCAAACTTGTCCCTTCTGGGAAATATGCTAGCATAACATTGACACCCAAACACTCTTAGATGATCTATGTTTGGTACTTTCCCATATAACATAGTATAAGGAGTATTGCCTTTCTAGGACCTGTGTATATAGCCTATTGATCAAGTAGACTGTTGTTCTAACGCACTCAGCCCAAAATTTAATAGGCATACCACTCTGAAATCTTAAGGCTCTAGCTACCTCCATAATGTGTCTGTGTTTTCTCTCCACAGTCCCATTTTGTTGATACGTATATGAACAACTGCTTTGATGAATAATGCCAAATGAGTAGAGCAATTCATTACATTTGGAATTGAAAAACTTTGTACCATTGTCATTTCTCAGAATCTTGATATTCACATCAAACTGAGTTTTTATTACAGAAATGAAATTCTTCAAAACAACATAAACTTCACACTTTGACTGTATCAAGCAGACCCACGTATACCTACTAAAGTCATCAACAATAGTAAGAAAATACTGGTTTCTATCATAGATTGGAATCTTATAAGGTCCCAGACATCTAAGTGAATAAGATGAATTATACTAGTGGACTTAGTAGTGCTAGTAGGGAACTATAATTTACATTGTTTGGCTAGAGGACAAACAGTACAGTTTTCCAATTCCTTTCCACTAATATCATTTTAAAGTGAAACTATATGTTGTATAGATTTTATAGAAGCATGTCCTAGTCTGGGATGCCATAACTTGGTGCTTTCCTCCTTCTTTATAATATAAATTGTTATTCCTGATGCCTTTGCACATTCTCTCAATATGTAAAGACCTTCAGATTCCTTAGCAATCTGCAAGACCTTGCCACTGTAGAGACCCTGCAGCACACAAAAATCCGAATAGAAGTTGACTGTGCAAGTAAGGTACCTAGTGAGTCAACCACATATAAGAGATTGAACTTAAAATTTAGTATATGTAGTACATCTTTTATGTACAGGCCTCGTAGAATTAATGTATGTGTTATCCCTGCCTTGTTACCAGTTGGCAATTGCAGACCATTACTTCCTTCTTTTCCACTTGTTTTAACATTGTTTAGTACTTCCTTATTATAAGTAATATGGTGAGTAGCTCCTGAGTCTACCACCCAACTGCTTATGGTAGAATTGGACAACAAGGGTACAATATCTGCCATATTAGTAGATCATTCACCTTCTACAGGTTTATTCAACAGTCCCACCAATTACTTGTATTGTTCTTCTGTGAGATAATGTCCTTGTGGTTGATTAGTGCTCCCAACTGTATCATCTACACTAGTAGTGTTGGCATAGGTTTTGTGTCCACCAAATTGAGGCTTCTTGTTGCTTTTAAAACCAGTTGGATATCCAACTACTATTTTATAGCAATTCTCTTTCAAATGACCTTTGTATCCATAATGTTCATAGATCAACCCAGTTTTCCTTGTTTAAATCTCTGAGTCTTCCCCGCTAACATAGTCAGAGGATCTCTGTTGGTGTTTGTCACACCTAATGTCCCCTGACTCTTTTCCTGTGTAACAATGGCATATGCCTCATATACAGACACCACTGACCTTCTCATTAACACATTACTCCACACATTGCTATAGCTCTCATTTAACCCCCATAAGGAACTGAAGCAATCGTTGCTGCTGTAAATGAATCAGTGAAGGCCTAGATTCCTCACAATCACAAGAAGATTTAGGTGCCAATACATCCAATTCACTCCATAAATCTGACATCTTTGAGTAGTAAGTAGTCACTGAATCAGTGCCTTATTTTAGTGTGGCTATTTCAGTCCAAAGATGATAAATCCTTGTTAAGCTACAACTATCAAATTTCTCTTCAAAACCATTCCATACTTTCCTAGCATTAGATACGAAAACTGTGCTTGGCATTAGCTCACTCGCAACTGTACTTTCAATCCACGACAACACAATCGCGTTACACTTCTCCTATTGTGCTGCTAATTCTCCCCTTTACATGCTCTTAACACAACTTCCGTCCACAAATCCAAGCTTACTTTTACCCCTATGAGCTAGTTTCATTGCCCTAGCATAATTTTCTAGCACAATCAGTTTTATAGGAATCAAAACTACTCCTAGAGCATCAGATGTTTGTAGAAAAAGTGGATGATTGTGTTCGAGTAGGGTTACCTTATTCTCTGCTATGTTTGAAAAATTAGGGCTTCGTATGACTTGAATTTGCCGGAATTTCGTCAGATTACACACCGGAGCTTCTGTAATTCACGATCGCCGCTCTAATACCATGTTAACTTGAGCTGGACAGAGGTAAGGATCAGTGATCAATGGAGGTTCTATGGTATGACATGCAAATCAATGCACACCGACTCAGAAGATAAGAACATTCGAGAGAGAAGAAGTAAAGAGAAGGTCATTTCTTATTGCTCTGTTTTCTGATACAAGAGCGGAGCTTGCTATATAGAAGAGAAGTGCACTAACTGCCTTCTAACAAACGTTTACTTTTAACTCCTTCTAGTTTTAACTAATTACAAACTGACCCCTCACTCATTAATTGATTTGTCCCTCTAGCTATGTTGACCATTTTGACTTTAGACTCTAGTAATAATAGAGAAAAATAGTATAATAGTAAGTAAATCAATATTTTTTGTGTTTAGACCCTGTAAAGTGTATATCTATATCTATATTATTATAAAAGCATGAATGCAATATCGGTTTACAAAAATAACCTTATAATATTAAGCATAATAACTCATAGTAAAAGGACATAACCAGAATTCTAGATATTAGCCTTATAATCCTATTAGTTTTAGGACATAATATTACATATTAGGAATCCTACATGATATAGCTCTAAGAATCCTATTATTATAACTACTTTCGGACTGTCTAATACAATTAATTATAGAATATATACAAAGTAATTAATTTCAACAAAAAAGTTGCATTCAATTATACAAATGCCAGCCCACATGTTTTATTATTAATAATCAATTGCAACAGTAAAAGAATTGGGTTTATTATGTAAGGAAAAAAAAAAGAATAAGTGGGCGTTTGGACATAAGAATTGTAAAATTCCAGAATATGGTGAAAGAAAATTTCAAGTGAAAAGTGGTATTTGAAATTTAGAGTTGTGTTTGGACATGAATATAATTTTGGGTTGTTTTTGAAGTTTTGTGAGTGATTTGAGTGAAAAATTTTAAAAACAACTTTTTGAACTTTTTCAAATTTTCGAAAATTTCCAAAATGCATATTCAAGTGAAAATTGAAAATTTTATGAACAAACACTGATTCCGAAAAAAAGTGAAAAAAAATTTCAAAAAAAGAAAACGATTTCTTATGTCCAAACGGGCTCGAAGTTTTCTATAACTTTTCAAGTAGGACTACAAAATAAGACTTGTGACTGTTTCTGGTATTTCCAAAAATAATGTTGTAATAGCTTTTAAAACCTTTTTCCTTTTTTCTTTATTGAGTAACTTGGTTCCGACTTTCGAGAGTATTGTACAATATTTTAAATGGTAAGCTTTATTTGGATAGTACGCATTCTTTTGAATATTAATATATTAGACTTTAATTTTCTAAGTTTCTATTTAGTTATATGTTTAAAATAAATGTTTAAAACATCTTTTTTAGACATTTCTCAATCATGAATATGCTTATGTTCGATTTTACTTTATTACATGTTTGTCTCTGTTTAGTATATTTTTTATATTATTCTTAAATAAATAATGGGTGATTCGTACTATAGATTTGCATGGAAAAAACTTGAAAAATCTTTGTTCATACAACTTGCTAAAATACACAACTAACTAACTTTATGATCTTTTTTTAACTTTCTTAAAATTAAGGAAATTTAACAATTAATAAATTTTCGTCTAATCACTCTTCCTTCCTTTTTTTTTTTTTTTTTTTTTTGCGATTTTGGGTTAAGTGATCTCCTCTAAATTTACATGGCAAAGAAAAATATATGCTCAATATTAATTCCAAAATTTTGAAGAGGAAAAAAAACCAAATTATTTAGGCCCGAAAATGAATAGAAAATGGTAGATGAAAAAAAAAGTAGCACTTTATGTCATACGTTATGTAAACTGATTTTTATACCTTTTAAAAAAGTAAATTATATATTCTTCCAGAAAATAATTTTTTTTTGGATGGATCATAATATATAAAGCTTTAGCCACTACGGAGTTGAACCAAAAAATCACAACTCAGTACTGATATAAAAAAATAGTTTACCAATATAAAATAATTATTTGAATATAATGCAAATAAAGAACAACCACATTGATTATTTTGAGGGAAAAAAATAAGAACACGCATATATAGATACATGAGTGATAATTGATATTTGGATATACTAAACTATTTCATGCACGAGCATGTACGCTTATGGAAGAGACACATGATTGAAGTTTAATTAATCACGGTTGGAGTTAAATCTTGAAATTGAATTATTACCTAATGACTTTTTATCTTTATATTCTTCGTTATTAATGTATCTTAATTTAAAGAAATATGACTTTTATATACCTGGATCATTAAGGCTTAAATAAACTAAAGTGAATCATTCAATCAAAAAACTAATATCAAGTATTGTTGTATTCTTTAAGCGATTTAGAACTTCAATTGCATACTTATGTCATTTTAGAATGTTTATTACTTTTGAAAAGTGTTTGATAATATTTGACATAAGATATTCGTTATAATATAAAAAGATAGTATAATTTTTTATATTATAAACGTAAGTGAAGACAGAAAATAAAAAGAGGTTTAAAAGGTAAACGAAGCGGATTATACCGAAAGCAGACCCAATTATTCTATTGTATTGAAGTGAAAAACAGAATGTCAAAAGCGTAATTGTGGTAGAATGTCAAAGCTAAGGATAGAAGAAAGCCAAGTTTAAACAGGTAATAAGATGGGTTTATTCTAAATCCCCGAAGACTAATCGTTAGACAATATCGATTCATTTAAAGCAAATGATTCACCATTTTTGCTTATTGAGGTAGATTCGACTAATTTTTAGAATCTAATATAACACATGAATTATTGTAAAATCTTTAGAAAATACACATGACAAAAGTTTGAGTGTCGTAACTAGATTATTGCCGATAAAAGGATCCCCATTATCCTTTGCGAATTAAAGCCGACTCTAAAGCCTTTCTAATAATTTAGGACTTTACTTATCCTTTTCCAACTTAAAAAGGGTTTCCTTATGCTGCCCTGCACCCGTTTTAATACTTAATTTATACTAGTATTAGTACTCGCGCGAATGTGCGGACACTAATCTTGTCAAATATTTAAGTTATTTGGATTGTATGTAAATAATATTAAAATTTACACTTTCTCAGTAAATATAGATAATCATTGGATATTATCTATTTTTCTTTTTTGATACCATTCTTGCCGGTGTCATTGGATCCTAAAAATAATCAGGAAGCAAAATAATAACTCATATTTATGGCAAAACAATCAAATATTGAGATAATGAATTACTCTTTGGATAAGACTTAACTCTTTTACTAATACTTGAATTCTTATTTGGTGTGTTGATATCTCTTAAAAAAATATTTCTTTCTTACAATTTCAGTTTCTAAAATATTATTTTTCAATAATAATTATTTTTATAATAATGTAATTGAAAATATTATTCTTAATTCAAAACTCATTTTAGTTGGCTATCTAAAAATATAAAAAATTCTTTAGCTAGTGAATTTTTTTTTCTCCATTTTGATATTTGACATTAACCATGTTAAATATCTGAGTTATTTGAGTTATATGTAAATAACCTTAACATTTAAACCTTCTAAATAATTATAGCTAATCGTCAGATATTAATTAAGAAACACTACATGAAAAAAGACTAACATTTTCTCAATTCTCGTAGTGATAGTTTTATTTTTGCACTATTCTCATAAGTGTCATTGGAACCTAAAAATAGCCACATAGTGAAATAATAACTCATATTTATGGCAAAGCACAAAGGTTGACACGATATAAACGATTCTTTGATTACGACGTGACTGTTATACTACGACTTGAACTCTTATTTGGTATGATTTTATCTTTCAAAAAATATTTCTATTTTGAAATTTAAATGATTCTTTGTATATATATTATAATGAAATTTCAATTTCTAAAACTTTATATATATTATAATAATGATTATCTTTATAATGATGCAAGTGAAGATATTATCCTTAATTTAAAATTCACTTTAATCGGCTATCTAAAAATTTAAATGATTCTTTGGCCAGATTTATTTCAGTATGACTCCACTTTAAGTTTGTTGATATCTCTAGACCCAAAATTTAATTTTTAATACCCTATATATACAAAAAATTTGTTCTTTGAATCTTTAAATGTTAAATTAGTTGATTATTATTATAAAATATTGCATATATTGTCTTAAAATTGTCAAGTAGTTTATTTGCCGACACCATACTTGGCTTAACCTCAATGCAAACTACTCAAATTGCATTCCAATTCAAATATTAATATCATATCAATTTGTTAGTAATAGTAATTTTTTTTTAAATGACACATAATGTAAATTAAAAAAAATATATTCTAAGATATTCTTATCTTATAACCTATGTATTTGAGTTGAAAAAAAAAAGTTTGAAATCGATGAGATTAACTTTCAAATTTTTTATATTCAACAAAGATAAAACATAAGAAGAAATTTGTTCTCATCTTTTATTTCTCGTTTTTAGATCTTTCTAACATTTTTTCAATATTTATTTTCTTTTATATTATTTTTTATGTCATTATTTTTTTTGTTACAAAAAATTAATTTATTTCACTATAAAAGGATGACTTTTAATAAAACTTATCTATATATGAATTTTAATTATATTTTTAGTCTTTGGTTGAAATTATTTCATATTTTTCTTTTGGCTTTATCTAATGAGCCTAAATAGGTGCTCACCTGACCACTTAAATTAAAAAATTGAATGATGTGTAATTTATATATAATTCACATATAATATGTGTATAATCGTGTGTTGTCGGTATATCATCTATTTATATTAGCTATAAAAAGTAAACAATATATGGCCGGATATTATGTAAATATTCCATAAGATTTCGAGTTTTTGAGTTTACCCATGATATAACTTCTATTATAATAATTTTAAAACTCTCTACTAATATTCAAAAATATCTTATCTTTTTATTATCTTTGAATTAAAAAAAGTAAAGAGTTTTTTCGAAATAATTTGTTTACATTTTAAAAAAAATATTTCACGTCATACCAATTTTTCTTTATATATACTCTTTGTTACACTTAAAATCCGCTATAGAAACTATCAATTAGAAACCAATTTATATCTTGTTGAGTTTGGAAAAAAAAAAACCTTTCACACAATCTAATGATTCAAAACTAATATTCTTTAACGAAAAAAATATTATACCCTTGCAATATTGACTTGACTAAAGCTAAATGAAGGGGTTTCAACTTATATCCTTCATTCCTTGAATGTGCTAAATTGAAATTAATGATAGCAATTGTATAGCCAAAGTTTTGTTATTTGTTTGATCTCCATTTATGCAAATTGACTCTTCAAACAAATATCTTTCAAGAAGAAAAAGAAACAACTCTTTTTTTTTTTTTTAAATATTGACGGATTTTGTGATGTTTCTTTCTCCAGCATGTATGTTTACTTTATTATTGTGAGCACGTGATTTTTGTTTTACGCGACAATCGCTCCAAAAGAATTAAAAATGTATGTGTCATGCGTAATTTAAACCATGACCCGTTTGTTAGATGGAAAATTACAAAAATACGCATTTTTTCTTTTGTCCTGATTTGTTGCCGTGTTTAATTTTGCCTACTTTTAACATTTTATCCGCGGGAAATAAATATGTTAAGTGTTAATTAGTGGTTCTTGGTTTTATTTAATTAGTTTGTGTATTTAGGAAATTAGAAATAAAGAAAAAGAAGACAAAATTTGTTGTAAAATGAATTTGGGCCGTGCCCATTTCAAAATCTGGAGCCCAGTCCGAACAGCCCACCCCCAGGACACAAAACGACGTCGTTTCAAGGCCGATCCATCTCAACCATTCAAACCAAACTGATCCAACGGCCAAGATCTCACACCCCGTACCCACTAACAAACCCGACCCGTCTCACCCGGACCGAACCCAAACCCTCAAAACGACACCGTTCCATTTAAGCCTTCACATCCAGACCGTAGATCTAGATTGATCTAACGGTCGAGGTTCACCCACCCACTAACTATATAAGCCCTTCACCATACCCTGCCCCCCTAGCTAACACCCCTGCCTTCGTCTTCACCGAACCCATCCCCTTCAAACCCTAGCCGCCCCTGCACACCTTCACCAGAAACCCGGCGGCCTGAACGCCGGTGACCTCCACTTGAACACCATAGAACCCCCTCACCACCCTGAACATAGACCTGTTAACCGTTTGGTTCGAATCACCCCCCAGGTCCTCGAATCTTCATTTGAAGATTCGAGTCAAAACTCGATCTACCCTCCTCGTGACCAAACCATACTTGGTTTGGTCCGAATCTAACCAGGGAAACATGAATCCCAGATCTAAGTTTTTGAACTCTAGTTTTCCCTGTGCATGTTCCGTGCTTTGTTCAAACCGAAGAGATTAAGGTCTAATGGACCTTAATCGAGGTGTTTCTCATCCGAGAAACACTTCGTTTAAAAGTCCATTCAACCTTAAAGAAGATCTGTTCAAACACCAGTGGATTTTTCTGATTTTGTTCCTTAAAAAGATTTGAGGTGAGTCTTGTTTTCTTTTCTTTATTTTTGTTTTATTCCGTGTGATTTGTTTTTAAAAGTCTGTTCATATTTGTTTTGATTTTATCAATTTTGTTTGTCCACTATGCTTAAACCTCTGTGTTTGTCTGAATCCCTCCCCTCCTATTCTGATAAGGCATGTGTATTGGTTGTATTCCAAATTTGTACTGACTAACTAAATCCTCGAAGTACAATTCTGTTTTAATCAGTATAAGTCGAGTCATGTGTCCCATACTTCTGAATGTCTGATTTTTGGCTACGTTTGTGTATGTTAATGCTAATATAGTCGAGTCGACATGAGTCGTCAATTAGTTTCAACTGTCTGAGCATAGCAAATCGATTTGCTTCTGTTAAATATTTGTTGAATCAATTAAGAACCAATTCTGTTTACTTATAGCTGTTGAATTGATCAGTAATAAGGATTGTTTGGTTTAAATTCTGAATTGGGAGGCATGTGCACTCGTGCAAAGCATGTGCACTGGTGCACCTCATGTGTTTTGTGCACAGCCTGTGGCCTGCATAAAGGTTTTTGTTAAGCTCTAAACAATTTGACAGCATATGCTGTCAGATATATTCTACTGCCCATACCTTGCTTTAAGTTTAAAAAATGTTAAACCTTTTAAAAGTAAGTCTGCCAGGGAATGTTGATGGGGTTTAATACTTGATTAGCTAAAGTTGGAATTGAAATGGAAGGCACATGGGAGGGGTACTGGGATATTCTGAAAACAGGCTGTTAAAAGAGATAGTTTTGAGGCCTATAAAAGGACTGAACCTGGAAGAAAAAAAAGAGGGAGATATACAGAGAGAGAATCAGAACTGAAAAAGAAAAATACACACACTGTGAGGAGTTTGGAAAGGAGAGCTGAAATACATACAAAACAGATACACATAGATAGAGAGAAATTAAGGGATAGAAGGGATACAACCAACAATCAGAAACTTTTTTCCTCCTATTATTATTGGGTTTCAATTGTTCAACTTGTTCAAATCAATTCTGATTCTTTGAAATTCCAGTTGTGTCTATTAGTCGAGTGTTTTCATTGGTTTACCACTGGTTTGGTCTGTCTGGAGTTCTGATTCTACTCCACTGGATTTTGCTGTTATTTGGCTATTGCTTTCTGTTGGCCATAGTTGCATTTCTGCACTCGAGCCTGCTTCTTGCTATATTGCTTTGCCTGCTGCTATCTTGCCCTGCTGCTGCTGCTATTTTGTTTCTTGCTGCTGCTGATTTCCCCATCTTTTTCTTCTTCTCCTTTGCATTTTCAGTGTTTCCAGGTACATATTTCAAACCCAACTTTGGTGTTAACTGTAACAATTCAAAAGCATGAAATGAAAGGAGTTTCCTGCAGAAGATTTAGATATCTGTTTATAAATGTTTGTGATATACTGACTTCAGATTGTATAAATTGATTAGTGTGATTCAGTAATGAAAGATTAGTTAGATAATACTCCATCAAGTTTAGCCTCTAGCTTCTTAGTTTGTAGTTGTTTGCTGGTACAAAAATGTAATGACACAATACAGAGAGGGCATGGAGAATTAGTATAGATTTTGACTAGGATTCCCGTTCAACTGAGCGACATGCATAGAATAGAATATTTCCACCTTACACAAATGTTTCTTTGTTCATTTTAGTTTTCTTTTATCATAACTCGTTAGGCAGTACATAATATTATGTTCAAATCCCGTTAGTGACAATGCCTAGTAGTTAATTCCTTTAATTCGGCCCCAATCAGTCTAGTAAATTTCAATTCAAGAAATGTTTGGACACAAGTATAATGTTGGGTCAATCTCGAGTGTAATTTCTTTGCCCAATTAAAGTATGTTTCATGAGTTATGACATCCCTCCACTTTGTAAATAATCAATCAGAAATTGATAAGAATCCGAATTAGGCAAAAGCCTATAGTTGAATTAGCACGTACCTTTTCTTCTAGTTTTAGAGACAAATGCATTAGAAATGTAGCCACTTTAGGATATCTTTTCTAAAAATAGAGATGAGCCTCGCCAAACAAAAGTGCAACAATTGTGGGCCCCTCCATAAATAACCATGATAATTATCTAGAACTCAAGATAGGCCATTTAATAAATTTCATGGTTTTTCTACAAAAATAATAACGCGTTAGACTCTTTAGGCACGATTTAAGTAAATTATATTCTTAAAATCGGGTGCACATTGATGTGACCCAAATTCAAGTCTCAACGGAGTCAAAAATGTGTTAACAACTACGGGTGCATTGATTGTGACGTGGTTCGATATGCATTTTCACGACGTTGCAATTCTGTAAAATAAATGATAATAATAAAAGTGGTTAAAACTTAATAAAAGCACATAAGTCACAACATGTATTTAAATCAGATATTTAGCCATTATAACAATTTAAGCGACCGTGCTAGAACCACGGGATTCGAGGGTGCCTAACACCTTCCCTCGGGTCAACAGAATTCCTTACTTAGAATTTCTGGTTCGCAGACTTCATTTGGAAAAGTCGAAAATTTCCTCGATTTGGGATTCAAGATAAACCGGTGACTTGGGACACCAAAAGCCAAACCTTTCCCAAGTGGCGACTCTGAATTAAATAAATAATCTCATTTCGAATATTGTCACTTAAATTGGAAAAACTCCCTCGCGCATTTAACCCTTCGGGGCCGGGCGCGCAAAAAGGAGGTGTGACAGCTCTGGCGACTCTGCTGGGGATTAACCCAGAACCACTGGTTCAGGGTTCAAGAATTCGAGCTTAGAATAATTGTTATATTTTGCTTTATTATCTGATCTTTATTACATGTTTTTGCGTAACATGCTAAATGTTGTCTTTTACCGCTTTGATATTATCTGAACTGTATATAAATTGTGCCGAAACCCCTCTCTCCTTACCTCTGGGGAGAAGCTCGCTGGTCGAGACTCCCTATTCTGTTAGTGTCAATACCTGAAATAAGAAAGAGGTCGGACAAGTTACAAAGCCGGACGATCTCGCGGGTCCCCGGTACGTAGCCCCCTCCTCGACTCGAGTGGTCCGCTCGGGTACACAGTCTATAACAAATACCAAGGTTTAAACCTAGTATAACGAAACTTCATGCCGGATCCCTAGTAGGAACGTTTATTTGCATCATGTTGCATTTGACTTAGGGGGCTCAACACAGGGGTTGGGTCCGTCTAGGACAGGCAACCTGAATTGAAAAGACCACCCTGTTGCATCCTATTTGTTTTGCGCATTTATTTGCTTCGGTTCCGCATGCTGACCGGTTTCTAAAAAAAAAAAAGGAAAATAGCAGCGTGGGGAGATAATTATTTATTTTGGAAAATAAAACCAATGTTCAAGTATTGTCAAAACCTCACCGGAATTTTTCTAAAGAAAAGAAAAAAAGAATAAAAACAAAATTTGTTTTCTTAGTTTGAATTATTAAAAAAGGTATATATAAAAAAAAAATTTCTTTCACTTTCAAAATCAAAAAAAAAAAAGAAAAGGTATTTATTTTAAAAGTAAAAAAAAAAATTGAAAATTCATAATTTAAAAATGTGTTGTTTCTTTTGTAGTACCCCTTTTACGAATTCAGACTAATAGTCCAAATTTTTTCTAAAAAAAAAAAAAATATAAAAAATAAAAAAATAGTTCCTTTAATCTTTCTCTTTTCAAAAACAAAAAAAAAATATAAAAATACGTATTCCTGATTTCTAGGTTTATTCGATTTTTCCTATTTTTATGATATTCCCGAACTACGCCGGTTTGATTCTCACCGGATGTGAGATACGTAGGCAACCCTCGTCGGGTTCAACCCCATTTTGCTAAAATAGCCAAAATCAAAAAATATGTTTCAAATTTTTAAAGAGTCATAAATAAGTCAGGTGATGCTATTTTGTCATAAATAGCCGAATGTTCCCGAAAGGGACGCCGGAAGGCTAACTTTGCATAAACAGCCACTTTTGGGTCATTTTTAAGGTTTAGTCCAGTTGACCCACACAACCTTAAAATCTTCGTTCCCGAGGCGTTGAAAGGTCGTGTTGGCAATTTTGAGTTTTCTAATTTGAAAAAAAAAATGATAAAAAAGAGTCTTAAATAAATAGGGTGACGCTGTTTTGTCATGAATAGCCGAATGTTCCCGAAAGGGACGCCGGAAGGCTGATTTTGCATAAATAGCCACTTTTGGGTTTTGTTTAGCATTTTTAGACCCACACAGCCTTAAAATCTTCGTCTCCGAAGTGCTTAAAGGCCGTGTTCAAAGCTTGGTCCCCTCTGTAAAATATTTTGAGTCAGTCATTTTTGTTAAAATCACCTTAATAAATGTGCAGGATGAGCACGATGCAAAATGAACATTTTTCAATAATGACCAAAATCCCTGTCAAGTTACGGCTATGGTGGAATGATCTAGGTGTTGAAGGACAAAATGAGGTTAAGAAATATCTGAAAGGTCTTGTGGGTCTGTTGGAAATCCAGCCTCGGGGAGATATCATAAGAGCTTTGGTTACCTATTGGGACCCGGCGCACAATGTTTTTCATTTCTCTGATTTTGAACTCACCCCGACTTTGGAAGAAATGGCCGGATACATCGGGAATACTGAGTTTCCCTTGAGGGAAAAATACTTGGTCGCCCCAAGAGTCGTCACGGCACATCGATTCCTAGATTCATTGAAGATACCCAGAACAGTCCACAACCCGGATCTGGCAGCCGGATTCTGTACCCCATGCTTCATATATGATAGGTACGGTCATGAGGGGGATTCAATAATCCAATCAACAAACTGTGCAGCAAAGGAGTTCGTCAGAAGTGGGACGAGCACAGACGGGTAGCGTTCATGATAATGTTCCTGGGTCTTCTGGTATTTCCAAGGAAAGATGGAAACATTGATTTGAAGATATCTGGGGTCGTCAGCACTTTACTCACGCAAAGTGACAGTACTCTCGCGCCTATGGTGGTATCCGACATCTTTCGAGCTCTCACAGCTTGTAAAGCTGCGGGAAATTTCTTCGAAGGTTGTAACTTGCTCCTACAGATATGGATGACCGAGCACCTTTGCCATCATTCCGAGATTTTGAGCCATGGTTCCCCGGAAAAGACTCGCATAGAAGAATCTTACAAGAGAACCAAAGAGATCAGTTTGCCCAAAGGAGTCCTGGCATGGACCTCGTTCTTGCAAGCTCTTACTGCCAGCCAAATACAATGGACGTTGGGATGGTTGCCTGTTGATGAGATCTTATATATGTCGGCAGCTAAAACTCATTTCTTGCTGATGGGGCTTAAGAGCATTCAACCTTACGCACCCGGCCGAGTTTTGAGACAGTTCGGAAGATGCCAGACAGTACCTCATGAGGAAGATCTTAGCACTCAAGCAGTCGAGATAAGTCCTAACGGACAGTTCCCAGAAGCAAAGATTCGCCAAATCTGGAATGAGGGCCAATATCTGAAATCAGATACTTGCGTGCGGGATCAAGCCAAAGGAGAAACGGCGCCAGGTTACCTTGCATGGTATAGGAGGGAACTCGAGCATGAAAGGCCAGCTAAAAGACCCCACATCCGGAATTTCACCGAGTCATCGCAAAGGCATTGGGATTGGTTAGCAAAGGAAAGAGGCTATTGTGCCGAAATCAACAGGTTAAAGCAACAAGTAGAAGGCATGAAATACGAGCACAACGTGCAAATTGCTACCGATTTGGGAGAGCGGAACAGGTTAATTCAAGAAAATGAAATGCTCAGAGCCCAGATCAAACAGATAAGGTTGGATGCAGATAAACAGCCGAGGCGTCGACCAGACGAACAGCTGATAAAAAGGCTAAAAAGCGAGATCAGAAAATGGCAAGATGGTTTGGAGAAGTCTGAAAACGTCATAGCCGAGCTCAAAGCGCAGTGGGATACGAGAGCGGATAAGCATCGCATATACCTGAACCAATTGGAAGGCGACCACGAGAAAACCGTTGCTAAGATAAAGAGAGAGTTGGCTGCACTTGAGATCAAAGCAGTTAATCAGGCTAAGGATTTCCAAACGGAGAGCAGATACTGGTACGACTCAATAGCCCAGATGAAGTTGGAGGCACGGCGACTGAAGCATCAGCATGTGCAAGATACTCAAGTCTTCAAGATATACAGTGATCAGATAGAACGCCTGCTTGTAGAGAAGAAGCAAACCAGAGATAGGATCAAAGCCATTGCTCACGCCATCACCAGACGATGTCTACGATGTGAGAAAATGTCCAGTGTTACCTTCCTCTCGGCAGTAATGGTTTATGTCAAGCAGACTATGCACGAGCTAGAGCAACTTGAGAGGGATCTCACGCCTAGGACCGCGGCGAGGCCGAACGATGCCCCGCGGAAACCAATTTTTAAAACCATAATGCATTCATAGGTCAAATCTGTGTCTTAGCATTTTCTGCCTGTTTTCCATCAGGGTGATTTTCAGTCTATTTTGAGTCTAGTTTTATTTTCAAAGTTTGCTCTTTCTTTTGCAAAATGTAGCGTGTAATAGAACGTTTCAACAATAAAGAGGTTGTTTCTTTCACGTTCATTTGTGTTTTTTGAACTACGTAATGATCTGATTCACGTAGGCATCGTGATACGTAGGCAATCCTCATCGGATCCGGTCGCATTTCTTTTACTGCAAAATAAGAAAGAAAAAAAACAAAACATAAAGGAAAAACAAAAGAGAAAAAGAAAAAAAAACTAATAAAAAATGCCGGAATGACGCATGCTCTCGTAGCAAACATATAGTAATCCACTTAACTGTATAGGTGCATCATGCCCAACGTGAGATTAACTATCTGTTACTTGCTACAAATTAACCGTGCGTTTGTCATTGAGCATTTTCCCAGGGTTTTTGAAAAGACGGTTGGTTTGGTGAAAGTCTGGCCTCGCACTCATATTTCACGAGGTCAAGGAGAAGTATTCAACTACCTGTTGTTAGGGCAAGAAGCAGTACTCACACTTACTTCACCAGGTCAAAAGGAAGTGTGGAAATGTCTTCAGAAATTCCATTGCAAACGACCCCTGTTTCTGAGGAGAGCTCAATCTCAGCCGTCCTCACACCTGAATCCGCAACTGCGGAGGAAAATAGAATCCTACGGCTCCGCATGTTGGAAATGCTGGACGACTGGAACAACGGGAAAGAGCCGCCAAGTGTTGTCCCCGGATTCCCTGAATTATTCTCCAGGCCAAGTGGAACGTCCAATGTCCCCATAAATTATCCTGCTACTCCATTTGGGTACCCAGCCACCTCCGCCTTCTCTGCTGGATCACCTTCTGAGCCTCATCCCCGAATGTCGGCCACTGATGCAAGCATGAACATCTTTACTGCATCGCCTTGCCCGGTTACGGCACAACCTACCACATACAAGCCAAGCTTTGACTCATCATCTTTTACATTCCAAGCCCCATCGTTCTCAATGGAACCAACTAGGTTCGCTACCAATACTAATCCTTTACCGCCTCAGTGCGAGCTTGCACCCGGGCAGGATCAGAACCCTAGATTTGCAGAACAAAATGAGATTGCCAAAAGGATGAGAAGCCTTGAACAAAGTCTGAAGAATATGCAAGGATTGAGCGGGCAAAAGAGCGTCTCTTATGCCGACCTGTGCATGTTTCCTCACGTGCACCTGCCGACGGGTTTCAAGACCCCCAAGTTTGAGAAATACGATGGGCACGGTGACCCCATTGCACATCTTAAGAAATACTGTAACCAATTGCGGGGGGCCGGCGGAAAAGAAGAACTGCTAATGACATACTTTGGGGAAAGTCTAGTAGGGATAGCTTCGGAATGGTATATGGATCAGGAAATGTCCCGATGGCATATATGGGATGATCTCGCCAGAGATTTTGTAAAACAATTCCAGTATAACATCGACATTGCACCAGACCGAAACTCTCTGTCGAATTTGAAGAAGAAACCTTCAGAAAGCTTTAGAGAGTATGCTATTAAGTGGCGTGAACAGGCGTCGAGAGTGAAGCCTCCCATGGATGAAGTGGAAATGGTCACTACCTTTCTCCAGGCTCAAGAGTCTGACTATTTCCAAAACATGATGTCGGCCATGGGTAAGCCATTCGCGGAAGCGATCAAGATTGGAGAGATGGTGGAAAATGGGTTGAAAACGGGAAGGATTTTGAGTCAAGCAGCCATAAGGGCAACCTCCCAGGCCGTCCAAAGCGGGTCTGGAGGAACACCAAGGGGGAAGAAGAAAGAAGAAACGACTATGGCAGCCTCTGAAGCAAGGGAATATCGTCATCATAGGCCACATTTTCCGGAAAGAGCCCCACAACATTACTACCCCCACTCAAATTTGGCATATGCTCATCAGCCTTATATGGTCATGAATGCCCAGCCTTATAACCATCCACCACAACAAGCCAACCGAGGCCCAGCTCCACCTCCCAGAAATCAGCCTCCTTACCGCAACCACTATAACCCACAACCCCCGCAGAATAACTACCGCCCCCAGGAGCCACCTCGACGACGGATTTTCACGCCCATCGGTGAACAATACTCTACTTTGTTCCCTAAGCTAGTCCAGTTGGGTTTCTTGCAACCAATTCCCCAAACAAGGCAAAACCCAACATCGCCTTCTTACAAATCCGGAGTCAGATGCACCTATCATTCAGGGGCCGAGGGACATGATACGAACGACTGCTGGTCATTGAAAAGAGTGGTCGAAAATCTGGTAGAGCAAGGGAAGATAGTGCTAAGGGACGAGGAGATCCCGAATGTAACTAACAATCCACTACCTGCTCACAATAACGGGCCGCTGATCGGAATGATTTGTGAAGACAAAGAATTCGACCCTGCTCTGAAAGCCATAATTGCCATTATTGACACAGGGAAGAGGCCCAAAATGGACCAGAAACCAGAAAAGGGGGAAGAGGCCGAAGCTATAAAAATAGTGCTTGAGAAGAAAGTGGTACCAACAAAAGGGGGAGTTCTTTACATACCACGAGGTCAAGCTGAGAAGATGCAGAAATCCGGGATCAAAAAGACAAAACCTATGTACGTGCCAAAAGGGGCCTATGTGGTCCGGGGGACGATTCAACCACCTCGGCTGAATGAGCCAGTGGTTATCGGACGCGTGCCACAAAAGCCAATGACCAACCCGTCCACGGTGCCGTGGAATTATCAAAAGACTTTGGTGATGTACAAAGGTAAAGAGGTCATGGGAGAACTTCCAGGAAATACTTTCATTGGAAGGTATTCAAATACCCAAGAATTAAACAACGCCACGCAAAGGCGCTTCCCTCCAAAGAAGCCCGTGAGTGTTGAAGAAGCGGAAATGTTCTTCCAACAAATGAAAATGCCGGATTACGAAGTGATAGATCAGCTGCGCAAGTACCCTGAGCAAGTATCCATGCTGTCATTATTGATGAAGTCAACCGAGCATCAAAAGATCCTGCTGAAAACCCTGAATGAAGCATATGTACCAGTTGGAACCTCGGTGGAGCAACTAGAGCGGATGACAGAAAGATTCTTCGCCGTCAACCAAATCTCTTTCAGCAAGAATGATTTACCCCCGGAAGGAGCGGCACACAACAAGGCCTTGCATTTAACAGTTAAATGCGAGGACTACTATGTCAAGCGGGTAATGTTGGATGGAGGCTCAGGCGTTGACATTTGCCCGCTCTCCACGCTACAAAGGATGGAAATTGGAACCGGAAGAATCCGACCCAACAATGTCTGTGTAAGAGCTTTCGACGGCATCAAGAGAGATACCATGGGAGAAATAGACCTGTTGTTGGTCATAGGACCAGTCGAATTTCGAGTAACCTTCCAGGTGATCGACATGGACACATCCTACAATTTTCTCCTCGGCAGACCTTGGATCCATGCGGCAGGAGCCGTGCCTTCCACTCTTCACCAGATGGTGAAGTTCGAGTACGAAGACCAAGAGATCGTGGTCCATGGGGAAGACGAACATGCCATTTATCGGGACCCATCCATCCCGTATCTTGAACCAAGAGAAGGGAGCGAACATACGGTCTATCAAGCTTTCGAGGTTGTGCTGGCAGAGCAGCACGAAGAGGGAATGCCTTGCCCCCAGCCTTTCTTGTCTAACGCCTCGGTCATGGTGGCCAAAGAGATGATCCGGCACGGATTTAGGCCAGGGAAGGGACTTGGACGAACCCTTCAGGGAATAACAGAACCCATTACTTTGCCAGTCATCAAGAAACCTTTTGGACTAGGTTTCAAACCTACTCCAGCAGACGAAAAATGGGCAAAGAAAAGGAGAAATGAGGGCTGGAAGTTGCCTCAACCATTGCCGGATTTATATGTGACTTTCGTCAGGCCAAGGTACGCTGAAGAAGAAGATGATGAGGTCTTCACAGCTGAGGAAATCGAGGAAATATGTGGGGCAATGAGGGAAATGCTCTACGAGGTCCACATGGTTCAACCAGGCGAAGGCACGAGCACTGCTGAGATGATGTACATGGGGCCAAACGCCAAACTCCAAAACTGGGAGATCACGCCATTCCCAACTAGACGGAAGTCCGGGTAGACCTGTCCTGCCACCTTTCCTGTATCACAAGTTATCTCCGGGACATAACTTGAACGTTTTCTTCTTTTCAATTGTTGTTTTGAATTCCTAGTTGTAAACGTTGTTGTCTTCCAATTTTCCAAAGAAAATATACAAAAAAAATCATCATTGCTTTCCTATTCTTTCTTTGTTCTGATTTTTATTAGTTTTCCTTTCATCTTCCTTTTCAGTCCTAATAATGCGGCTTTAAATATGACATGCTTGCGGACTTCACGCCCAGATCACAATGAGCTATTTAACTGCAAATTAATGAACCCAGAACCAGAATATGATGCGGAAGAGGCTTTTAGGGAGATAAACCGAGAGTTGGAATATTTCGAGAATAAACCTAAGCCAAATCTGAATGACACTGAACCGGTAAACTTAGGAACCCCGGAAGAAGTCCGGGAGACCAAGATAAGCATTCACACGGACAAGAAAATGCGAGAGGCGATAATTCAACTTCTTCTTGAATTCAAAGACGTGTTTGCTTGGTCATATGATGACATGCCGGGACTAGGTGTTGATCTAGTGGTTCACAAATTACCGATTCATCTTGATTGTCCTCCAGTCCAACAAAAACAACGAAAGTTCAAAACTGAGGTCAGTGACAAGATTAAGGAGGAGATCACCAAGCAACTAAAAACAGGAGTGATCCGGGTAGTCCAATATACAACATGGTTGGCAAATGTGGTTCCAGTACCAAAAAAGGACGGGAAAACTCGGGTATATGTAGATTACCGAGATCTGAACAGAGCAAGTCCCAAAGATAACTTCCCGCTGCCCAACATCCACATCCTCGTTGACAATTGTGCCAAACATGAGATACAGTCTTTCGTAGATTGTTATGCTGGGTATCATCAGGTACTGATGGATGAAGAAGACGCCGAGAAAACTGCTTTCACCACGCCTTGGGGCACCTACTGTTACCAGGTCATGCCATTTGGTCTAAAGAATGCTGGGGCTACTTACATGAGGGCCATGACCGCCATTTTCCATGACATGATGCATCGGGAAATAGAGGTGTACGTGGACGATGTGATAGTCAAGTCCAGGACGCAGGATAACCACGTCCAAGACTTGAGGAAATTCTTCGAGAGGCTAAGGAAGTATTACTTGAAGCTAAATCCAGCCAAATGCGCTTTCGGAGTTCCGTCGGGCAAACTTTTGGGTTTCATCGTAAGCAGGAGAGGTATCGAGCTAGATCCAACTAAGATAAAATCCATCAGAGATTTGCCTCCTCCAAGAACAAAGAAAGACGTGATGAGTCTTTTGGGCAGGTTGAACTACATCAGTCGGTTTATTGCCCAGCTGACGAGCACGTGTGAGCCCATATTCAAGCTGTTAAGGAAAGATGCGGCGATTAAGTGGACAACTGAGTGTCAAGAAGCCTTTGATAAAGTCAAAGAATACCTTTCGAATCCCCCGGTCTTGGTCCCTCCAGAACCGGGAAGGCCACTTTTCTTGTATCTAACAGTCTTGGAGAACTCTTTCGGCTGCGTCCTCGGGCAACACGACATAACCGGAAAGAAGGAGCAAACAATCTACTACTTGAGCAAGAAATTCACTGGCTACGAGGCCAAATACACTCTGCTGGAAAGGACATACTGCGCTCTCACATGGGTTGCTCAAAAGCTGAGACATTATCTCCAAGCCCACACTACATTCCTCATAAGCAGGTTGGATCCTTTGAAGTATATATTTCAGAAACCAATGCCTACTGGGAGACTGGCTAAATGGCAAATCTTGCTTACGGAATTCGACATAGTTTATGTCACTCGCACGGCCATGAAAGCCTAGGCGTTAGCAGATCATTTGGCCGAAAATCCGGTTGATGAGGAATACCAGCCATTGGATACTTACTTTCCAGATGAAGAGGTAAACACCGTAGAAGTAATCTCGGAAGAAGTTCATGTTTGGAAGATGTTCTTTGACGGAGCCGTGAACGCCAAGGGTGTGGGGATTGGGGCAATATTGATTTCGCCTTCCGGTCAGCATTATCCCGCCACAGCTAGACTGCGTTTCTTTTGCACAAACAATACAGCTGAGTATGAAGCCTGCATTATGGGCATGCATATGGCAATCGATCAGGATGTCGAAAACTTACTGATTATGGGAGATTCTGACCTGATCATCCGGCAGGCTCAAGGCGAATGGGAAACTCGGGATGTCAAACTTATCCCGTACCGACAACATGTGGAAGACCTCAGCAAGCGCTTTACATCAATAGAATTCAGGTACATTCCGAGGTGTCACAATGAACTGGCAGATGCACTTGCTACTTTGGCTTCAATGCTGCCCTACCCGGGCAACGCCCACGTCGATCCTTTGGAAATCCAAATCAAGGAAAGACACGGTTACTGCAGTGTAATCGAGGCAGGATCAAGTACGCAGCCTTGGTACCATGACATCAGGAAATTCTTGAAGACGCAAGAATACCCAGAGCATGCTACTGGAGATCAGAAGAGGACCATTAGGCGACATGCAAGTGGTTTCTTTCTAAGCGGTGAATTGTTATATAAGAGGACCCCGGACCTCAATCTCCTAAGATGTGTCGATATCGAGGAATCGAGAAAGATCATGCACGAAGTACACGCAGGTGTGTGCGGACCTCACATGAACGGGTATGTCTTAGCGAAGAAAATCCTCCGAGCAGGTTATTACTGGATGACCATGGAAAAGGATTGCTTTAGTTTCGTTCGGAAGTGTCATCAGTGTTAGGTGCACGGTGATTTGATTCATGCACCTCCCACGGAACTGCATCCCATGTCCGCCCCGTGGCCATTTGTCGCCTGGGGCATGGACGTTATTGGACCAATTGAACCAAAAGCCTCGAATGGACACAGGTTTATACTGGTTGCCATAGATTACTTCACAAAATGGGTAGAGGCTGTCACTCTCAAGTCGGTCACTAAGAAAGCTGTGGTGGATTTTGTACACTCGAATCTTATCTGTCACTTCGGTATTCCTGCGACTATCATTACAGATAACGCAGCAAACTTGAACAGTCACTTGATGGGAGATGTATGCGAGCAATTCAAGATAACGCATAGGAATTCCACGCCTTATCGGCCAAAGGCCAATGGTGTCGTGGAAGCGGCAAACAAAAATATCAAGAAGATTTTGAGGAAGACCATCCAAAGTTCCCGACAGTGGCATGAGCAGTTACCATTTGCATTATTGGGGTACCGCACTACGGTACGCACGTCAGTAGGAGCAACTCCTTATCTTTTGGTTTATGGGACCGAGGCCATAATACCGGCAGAGGTAGAAATTCCTTCGCTTCGAATCATTGTCGAAGCAGAAATCGAGGACAGCGAGTGGGTTAAGACTCGGTTAGAGCAATTGACATTGATTGATGAAAAGCGGATGGCTGCAGTTTGTCACGGACAGTTATACCAACGAAGGATGGCCCGTGCTTACAACAAGAAAGTCCGACCCCAAAATTTCGAAGTAGGACAATTGGTACTGAGGCGTATTCTGCCGCATCATGAAGAAGCAAAAGGAAAGTTTGCCCCAAATTGGAAAGGCCCATACATCGTAAGGAAAATATTGCCAAGAGGAGCATTGTATTTAGGTGATATCGAAGGAAATGACCCCGACACAGCAGTAAATGCAGATGCAGTCAAGAGGTACTACGTCTAAATCATACTCCAGTGGTCCTGACACGTTTGAAAATGGCGAAGGTTTTATTCCCCACTACTCCCCAAACACTACCCAACCCTCTCTACAAAAAGAAAAAAAGAAGAAAAAAAAAGAAAAAAAGAAAGAAAACAAAAACAAAATTTGATTGAGGCCTGAACTACGTTTGACTTGATTCCGAAAGGATACGTAGGCAGCCTCTCCCTGAGGTTCAGTCACACCAACAACAAAATCCTATTCACCCTGAAATTGAAAACCGGGGCACGTCGGACACTTGAGAAGTTTAATATCCACTACCATCTCTTTACCAAGCACAAGCCTTCAAATCAATTACCGAATATGGTGGGGAACCAATAAGCGTCACAAATGGAGACCAGCACACTCTGAATTGAGAGAGATAAAATGAGAGAGTCTCGGCGGTGAAAACCTTCGGGCACCACGAGGCGACGGGAGTAGAGAAACCAAAATGAGAGAGCTTGTTTAGTAAAAACTCGCAAAGAGTGCTATCAAGCGATGACAGGAAGAGAAATGAGAGAGGTCAGCCAGCGAAAACCCGCAAAGGGCGCTGTTGGCCGAAAAGGAATGACGCCACCCCAAGAAGGTCTCAGCAAAATTCCACCGGTTTTGGAATCACAGATCTGTTCTGGTTCAGGAAAACGCAAGTTCATGGAAGGTCGGACGTCCAGTCCAAAGAGCATGTCATGTCATTTAAAGCCAGCGTTATCTTCCTCAGATAAGTCTTTCTCGTCCCGAAAAGGGTATTCCTTTTCTGATTTGTTTTCCCTTTTCTTTGTTTCTTTTCGAATCCCTTTTGC
This sequence comes from Nicotiana tabacum, assembly GCF_000715075.1. Classification (NCBI taxonomy): domain Eukaryota; kingdom Viridiplantae; phylum Streptophyta; class Magnoliopsida; order Solanales; family Solanaceae; genus Nicotiana; species Nicotiana tabacum. The sequence goes on from NC_134085.1 coordinate 187,874,025, forward strand.
ATTTTAACCCCGAGTTCAGGACACACCAGAAAGAGCAGGTGGCATGGTTTGTTTGCACGGAATCCCGTCTCATGAAGGAAAACACCTCATCTCGTTGATATGATTTCCCAAGCATGATGAATCATGACGTTTGATGGTGTTCCAGAGTAAAGAAGAATGAGAGAAATCTTGAAATCTTCCCCAGCAAGTCCACCTTCGGACAAGTCCCCACAGAGTCTCCCCCTGTACAAAACCCCACAGAATTTCTCTTTTTGTACAATCTCCCCACAAAGTCTCCCCAGTATAAAAAAAAAAAAAATCCCCGTTGGAATTTCATCAGCACATCCCCATCGAGTCCTTTTGTAAATATTCCCCAACAAGCTTACCCCAACAAACCCTGGGAAACCCGTTTCGAAACAAAAACCCAGCATACCCCATTGTACAGAATCCGCACAAAGAATCCACTTTGTAAATATTCCCTCACATAGCTTCCTTTTGTACAAGTTCCCACAGAACACCTCCAATAAAATCCCCGTTGAGAACCTTCAATCAAAATGGGACAAAAAGAAAAAAAAAAGGCCTTACGAGGCAAATCATCACAGAATCCGGAAATACAAGCCTGAGCAGTCTAAAGGTTTCGCCATTCGAATCAAATCAATGGCGGGACTTCGCAACAGAAATAGAGACGCAACAAAGCAATTGGGAACGATCAAGGTCACCGAACCAACCGTCGTTTCCGAACTAACAATTTTTCTTTGTCTGAAAAGTTGAAACAGGAATGATCCAAGACAACCATGCAAGAAGCGGGTGTCGCCCAAAGAAGAAGGTACACGGGTACAAGAAACATTTTGGCAATAAGGAATTCACTCAAAAGGTAAGTTCCCGCAAAACTCCCTTTTATCTTCTATTAAAACAAGAAAACTCAAAAAATAGATCGTGTAGTATTCTCGAGCTTTATCCCCAGCCAATCAACATTAGGGTTTTAAACCCTAAACTGAACTTTTTCCTTTCAGCCAGCATTAGAGTTTTAAACTCTAAACTGAGTTTTTCCATGCAATCAGCATTAGGGTTTTAAACCCTAAACTGAATTTTCCTTTTAGTCAGCATCAGGGTTTTAAACCCTAAACTGAACTTTTTCCTTTTCAGCCAGCATTAGAGTTTTAAACTCTAAGCTGAGCTTTTTCATGCAATCAGCATTAGGGTTTTTAAACCTTAAACTGAATTCTTCCTTTGTTCGGCATTAGGGTTTTAAACCCTGAACTGAACCTTTCCCCAGCTAGTCGGTATTAGGGCTCCAACCCTGAACTGAGCATGCATATTCTCTTTCATCAATTTTATGAACTTCTTGGTGAATAATTAACGAATTTTCCTAGTGAAACTGGGGCAGAAAATTTCGTTCGTTTGTTTGTTTTTTCCCGCAGGTCTAACCTCGAGCCACATGGATCGAAATGACCCACGAGATGAATCCCAACTCAGAATCAAAGAAGAAAAGACAAAAGTAGACATCCCGAGATATCAGAGTGAATGGAGAGCAGATCGACTCCAACGTTTGACTAAGGTCCTAAACCCTGCCAATCGCGTCTCACTCAGTATCCCAGAGGTTGAACAAGTCGCCGCAACTCGCAAGCATCAAGATTCAGATCGGAGTCTACAAGCAGGATCAGCTAAGACCCAAGATCAAGTCGTAAAAGAATCATAGATAGGAATCTTGTAACTAGCGGTTGACATGCATATAAGTAGTTAGTTCAGTTTCCAATTTTCGTTTGGTTGTAATAAGGCGGTCAGTGACGTAGCAGTGACAACAGCAACAGCAGTAGCAGCAAGCATTGCAATCCCATGGTAGTCCCAGCTACCAAAACTTCCCGAACTACATTGACCTGATTCCTGTTTAGCCCAGGATATGTAGGAAATCTTTGAAGCAAGATTCGGTCAGATCTTTCAAAAACATGCTTCATACGGAGTAGTCCATAGGCAAAAATCGCTCATACACGCTCACTTTATCTTTGCACGAAAACTCTTCGTGTTCCCGAACAAAGAGGGGCAGCTGTGAGCACGTGATTTTTGTTTTACGCGACAATCGCTCCAAAAGAATTAAAAATGTATGTGTCATGCGTAATTTAAACCATGACCCGTTTGTTAGATGGAAAATTACAAAAATACGCATTTTTTCTTTTGTCCTGATTTGTTGCCGTGTTTAATTTTGCCTACTTTTAACATTTTATCCGCGGGAAATAAATATGTTAAGTGTTAATTAGTGGTTCTTGGTTTTATTTAATTAGTTTGTGTATTTAGGAAATTAGAAATAAAGAAAAAGAAGACAAAATTTGTTGTAAAATGAATTTGGGCTGTGCCCATTTCAAAATCTGGAGCCCAGTCCGAACAGCCCACCTCCAGGACACAAAATGACATAGTTTAATACCAAAACTACGTCGTTTCAAGGCCGATCCATCTCAACCATTCAAACCAAACTGATCCAACGACCAAGATCTCACACCCCGTACCCACTAACAAACCCGACCCGTCTCACCCGGACCGAACCCAAACCCTCAAAACGACACCGTTCCATTTAAGCCTTCACATCCAGACCGTAGATCTAGATTGATCTAACGGTCGAGGTTCACCCACCCACTAACTATATAAGCCCTTCACCATACCCTGCCCCCCTAGCTAACACCCCTGCCTTCGTCTTCACCGAACCCATCCCCTTCAAACCCTAGCCGCCCTTGCACACCTTCACTAGAAACCCGGCGGCCTGAACGCCGGTGACCTCCACTTGAACACCATAGAACCCCCTCACCACCCTGAACATAGACCTGTCAACCGTTTGGTTCGAATCACCCCTCAGGTCCTCGAATCTTCATTTGAAGATTCGAGTCAAAACTCGATCTAACCCAACCAACCCCAGTTTCATACCAGATACTCCCCGGACCCTCCTCGTGACCAAACCATACTTGGTTTGGTCCGAATCTAACCAGGGAAACATGAATCCCAGATCTAAGTTTTTGAACTCTAGTTTTCCCTGTGCATGTTCCGTGCTTTGTTCAAACCGAAGAGATTAAGGTCTAATGGACCTTAATCGAGGTGTTTCTCATCCGAGAAACACTTCGTTTAAAAGTCCATTCAACCTTAAAGAAGGTCTGTTCAAACACCAGTGGATTTTTCTGATTTTGTTCCTTAAAAAGATTTGAGGTGAGTCTTGTTTTCTTTTCTTTATTTTTGTTTTATTCCGTGTGATTTGTTTTTAAAAGTCTGTTCATATTTGTTTTGATTTTATCAATTTTGTTTGTCCACTATGCTTAAACCTCTGTGTTTGTCTGAATCCCTCCCCTCCTATTCTGATAAGGCATGTGTATTGGTTGTATTCCAAATTTGTACTGACTAACTAACTCCTCGAAGTACAATTCTGTTTTAATCAGTATAAGTCGAGTCATGTGTCCCATACTTCTGAATGTCTGATTTTTGGCTACGTTTGTGTATGTTAATGCTAATATAGTCGAGTCTACATGAGTCGTCAATTAGTTTCAACTGTTTGAGCATAGCAAATCGATTTGCTTCTGTTAAACATTTGTTGAATTAATTAAGAACCAATTCTGTTTACTTATAGCTGTTGAATTGATCAGTAATAAGGATTGTTTGGTTTAAATTCTGAATTGGGAGGCATGTGCTTTCGTGCACAGCATGTGCACTGGTGCACCTCATGTGTTTTGTGCACAGCCTGTGGCCTGCATAAAGGTTTTTGTTAAGCTCTAAACAATTTGACAGCATATGCTGTCAGATATATTCTACTGCCCATACCTTGCTTTAAGTTTAAAAAATGTTAAACCTTTTAAAAGTAAGTCTGCCAGGTAATGTTGATGGGGTTTAATACTTGATTAGCTAAAGTTGGAATTGAAATGGAAGGCACATGGGAGGGGTACTGGGATATTCTAAAAACAGGCTGTTAAAAGAGATAGTTTTGAGGCCTATAAAAGGACTAAACCTGGAAGAAAAAAAAGAGGGAGATATACAGAGAGAGAATCAGAACTGAAAAAGAAAAATACACACACACTGTGAGGAGTTTGGAAAGGAGAGCTGAAATACATACAAAACAGATACACATAGATAGAGAGAGATTAAGGGATAGAAGGGATACAACCAACAATCAGAAACTTTTTTCCTCCTATTATTATTGGGTTTCAATTGTTCAACTTGTTCAAATCAATTCTGATTCTTTGAAATTCCAGTTGTGTCTATTAGTCGAGTGTTTTCATTGGTTTACCACTGGTTTGGTCTGTCTGGAGTTCTGATTCTACTCCACTGGGTTTTGCTGTTATTTGGCTATTGCTTTCTGTTGGCCATAGTTGCATTTCTGCACTCGAGCCTGCTTCTTGCTATATTGCTTTGCCTGCTGCTATCTTGCCCTGCTGCTGCTGCTGCTATTTTGTTTCTTGCTGCTGCTGATTTCCCCATCTTTTTCTTCTTCTCCTTTGCATTTTCAGTGTTTCCAGGTACACATTTCAAACCCAACTTTGGTGTTAACTGTAACAATAAGATTTAGATATCTGTTTATAAATGTTTGTGATATACTGACTTCAGATTGTATAAATTGATTAGTGTGATTCAGTAATGAAAGATTAGTTAGATAATACTCCATCAAGTTTAGCCTCTAGCTTCTTAGTTTGTAGTTGTTTGCTGGTACAAAAATGTAATGACACAATACAGAGAGGGCATGGAGAATTAGTATAGATTTTGACTAGGATTCCCGTTCAACTGAGCGACATGCATAGAATAGAATATTTCCACCTTACACAAATATTTCTTTGTTCATTTTAGTTTTCTTTTATCATAACTCGTTAGGCAGTACATAATATTATGTTCAAATCCCGTTAGTGACAATGCCTAGTAGTTAATTCCTTTAATTCGGCCCCAATCAGTCTAGTAAATTTCAATTCAAGAAATGTTTGGACACAAGTATAATGTTGGGTCAATCTCGAGTGTAATTTCTTTGCCCAATTAAAGTATGTTTCATGAGTTATGACATCCCTCCACTTTGTAAATAATCAATCAGAAATTGATAAGAATCCGAATTAGGCAAAAGCCTATAGTTGAATTAGCACGTACCTTTTCTTCTAGTTTTAGAGACAAATGCATTAGAAATGTAGCCACTTTAGGATATCTTTTCTAAAAATAGAGATGAGCCTCGCCAAACAAAAGTGCAACAATTGTGGGCCCCTCCATAAATAACCATGATAATTATCTAGAACTCAAGATAGGCCATTTAATAAATTTCATGGTTTTTCTACAAAAATAATAACGCGTTAGACTCTTTAGGCACGATTTAAGTAAATTATATTCTTAAAATCGGGTGCACATTGATGTGACCCAAATTCAAGTCTCAACGGAGTCAAAAATGTGTTAACAACTACGGGTGCATTGATTGTGACGTGGTTCGATATGCATTTTCACGACGTTACAATTCTGTAAAATAAATGATAATAATAAAAGCGGTTAAAACTTAATAAAAGCACATAAGTCACAACATGTATTTAAATCAGATATTTAGCCATTATAACAATTTAAGCGACCGTGCTAGAACCACGGGATTCGAGGGTGCCTAACACCTTCCCTCGGGTCAACAGAATTCCTTACTTAGAATTTCTGGTTCGCAGACTTCATTTGGAAAAGTCGAAAATTTCCTCGATTTGGGATTCAAGATAAACCGGTGACTTGGGACACCAAAAGCCAAACCTTTCCCAAGTGGCGACTCTAAATTAAATAAATAATCCCATTTCGAATATTGTCACTTAAATTGGAAAAACTCCCTCGCGCATTTAACCCTTCGGGGCCGGGCGCGCAAAAAGGAGGTGTGACAATTATATATGTAAGTAAACTTTTATTTGGTTTTGTAAACTCTTTTTTGTTATTTAGATAAACATAGACGTGTACCCTATATATTACATTTATTTTAAAAGAATTTCGTTTTATTCAAATCTAGCTACAGTGTTTCAAAGAACTATACTTATAGGATTTTAAATGTGAAAGAGTTTTATAGTTATATGAAGTAGTATTTTTTTTGCTAGAGACGAAGTAGTACTTAAATAATTGGAAAAAATAACAAAAGTTCCTCACATGATTGCATATGATCATTAACCGAATTAAGTATGATAACATGATAAATAAAGATAAATTTTATTTTTAATTTAAATTCGAATTTTAGAACTTTATCTATAAATTCAAAATTGTCTTTTAATTCATATATATATTCATATATATATTTGAATTAAAAGACAATTTTGAATTTATAGATAAAGTTTTAAAATTTGAATTATTTAACTAAAATAGTCAAATATAGAATAAAATTACCATATACTAGTGATATTTATTAGCTTGCCACTTGACTTAACCATAATGTCAATTATATATGATAACTTGCTTGCTTTAATATATATATATATAGATATAGATATATAGTACTACTAAAACTTCCCATGCAGTAATCACCCTGTATTCCTTTGTTTTGGTTCATACGAATACAGTTGAATTCAAAGCAATTCCGGCTGGGAATAAATATGTTGAGGCTTTAGAGAAAGTGAAAATAGAAGAAACAGAGTTGGGAAGTGAATGTGCAATATGCATGGAAAAGATGGAGGTTGGAAATGAAGCAAGAAAAATGCCATGTTCTCATGTGTACCATGGAAATTGTTTAATGAACTGGTTAGTTGTGAAGAGGGTTTGTCCACTTTGCCTGTTTGTGTTGCCCTATTAGCCGTGAGCACATGTGAATTCAGAATTTAGAGTAGGTGCGTTTAGAACGAGTGTGATCATCAATACTATATATTTTTTTAATCTTATTTCTTAAATATATATATGTATAGTTTGAGCAAAAAGCAATAATTTAGTACCTGCAGTTCTTGATTTTGTTTAAGAAAGTTGTATGATTTTTTGGTTCCTTTTGTGCATCCTAGTACTACTAGATCTCTTGCAAATTGTGGTTAACTCTTTGTATCTAAGATCAACCATCGATCAACAAAGTTTGTAGCTTTTTAATGTTTAACTGTCATTTACTAAGATAATTTACTAATAATTTATTAAGTTCTCCAATTAATGTAGAGTTATCGATTGGCAAATCCAAACCAATTAAACTTCAATATCCCACAAAAAGGGAAAAAAGAAAAGCATAGCCTGAACCCTTACTTAGAAATTCTAACAAATTTTATTTAGTCAAAGGATGAAAAGGGGTTCTTTGGTGTTACGCAATGAAGTTGGGGAGATTACAAGTAAAACTTTTATTGTGATTATGTACAACAAGAGGTGGTTTAGGTGATAAGAGCGCTATGTATGATTTAGATCAGAGGCGGAGTCAGGATTTAAAATTTATGGGTTCTAAATCTGCCACCGAACTCATAACTCGTTTAGTTACTGGGTTCACAATTAAGTACTTATACATATTTAATAGATTTTCTAGCAAAAACTACTGGGTTTGTCCGAATCCGTAAGCACTATACTATCTCCGCCCCTGATTTAGGTGCACGTTACGGACTCACGGGTTCATGGTTCGAAGTTCGAACCCTGTGACTCACACAAAGGTCTAGACATGTGCACGAGCTGGCCCGCAGAAAATTTTCAGTAATAAAAACGAAAATAGCACAAGGTTCTCGGAGCAAAATAGACCTGCATTGAGCACCACATACTTGTTTATAGTTATGCCCTTGACAATCTAAAAGTAAATTGTTGTATATTGTTGCAAGTCCTTTTACTGATGCACTCTTTTGGCTACATAAAATTTGTGGGCTTTTCCAAATTTGGGTTTAAAGCCTCTGCTTTTGTGAGGTCTGATGCATTCAGTTTAAAAGCTATTTCTACATATACCTGCAGTTTGAATTTATACAAGAGATAAGCACTAATCTTATTCAGTTTGCTGCTGCATTAAAAAGTTGGGACCTAAAAACTGTTATCAAACTGTATTTGTAAAGTAATTCTGGAAAAAATAGAATAACGTATATACAGAAAATGTAAACGAAACAAAAGTTCATCTGAGCCCACTGAATTCACAGTGTTTCCTTAAGGAGTTTAATCCCCTCCTAGTACCCAAGGTTATGAGGTTATGGATTATTTCCTCACAGGATAGAACGAATTACACACTGGTGTAGTGGTACTTCAAACACCAGTGTTAGGAGAAGTCAGAAAATCGTATGGAAATTCTGAGAGAATGGACTTGTATTTATAGCCAATGTTGGGCTGAAGACTGAAGAGGTGCAATTGCTTTGACTGAAGCCGAGCGAGCGACGACGGCGCAAAACTTGCCTTCTTCTCAACTCTTTAAGAGCTAGAAGAACAATTGTTTATATACCCATCAAAAGCATCTTCCTCTTCCAATATGGGACAATGTTCCTTTGTCAAGGGGGGAAAACTTAAAATTTCAATTAAAAATTTTATTTCCCTCCATTTCTCATTCAACTTCTTTTAAGCCATATTAATACTTAAAAAGCCGAACAAAAACTCCATTTAAAAGAGGCATCCAGGATATATTGTGTCTGAAGTCCTTCTGTTTGAATATTTCAAGAAAAAAATTGCCTACCGACTCATGTTATTGTGATGTTTCATTACTTGCGGGAAACAAACACAGTTTATTCAAGTATGTCAGGTATGTGTAGTGGCGGATGTAGCGTTTGAGCCATGGGTTCAGCTGAATCCATATTTTCATATGGAACATACATACATATATATATATTTGATTATGAACCCAAAATTTCAAAAGTATTGTAAGTTCATTGATAAAACTTTAAAGGTCGAATGCATCAAAATCAAATTCTGGATTTGCTACATATATAGTTTATTAATAACAGAATATATATTAATCTCAAGAATATGTTGGTTTTCAATTGATCTGAGCTGTTTTCATGCTCCAAGCAGTCAAATTTGAGATGTCAACATTCTCGGAACCATTGTTGAAGACATACAAATGTGTTCCACCATCCACTGCTAAATTAGTTGGGTAAACCCTTGCTGTAATGCAAGCTTTTCCCTCTCCACCAAAGCTCTCCACTATTGAGTGATCAATCTAAATAAACAAAACACAATATAAATAATATTCTCAGGACATGTCCATTATATTATGGGTGTATGTATTTGATATTACATTAGTCATTTTCAGGAAAATTATTTGTTGGAAAATGTTATCCAATGTTTAGTTTGAATAATGTTTGTGAAATAGAGAGTGTTTCAATAAATTTTTGAATAATAAAGACTGATATTAATATCTGGGTGTGATTAAGAAAAATAATTGTGAAAGAAAATGATTCCTGCTCAAAAGTATAAGAAGGTAGTTTGCCACTTTTGGTGGAAATTATGTTTTCGAGCACTTTTTCCGGACAATCAAACACCAGAAAATGACTTATTTCATAGAAAATATTTTATTAATCGTACCAAAGTCCTTAGCGACAATTTTTCTTGAACAGGATCCACATTCAAGAAGGCTCCATAAGTAGTTTTGTCATAATCACTAGAAGGCAAGTGCAAGGAAGACCTACACAGCATGGAAAAATGAAATTTTAATTAAGGAAAAAAAAAAGAATTACAATTACATTAGGAGAAAAATAAATGGAGAGATTATATTAAATATACCTGCTCTGGTCACTACACATGAGCACTATAAAATTGTTGTTATTTTCTCCTTTGAAAATTCTGAAGAAAATTGCAGTATATTCTTGCATGTCATCAGATGCCAAGACTAACAATCCAAATGGTCCTATTCCACCTTTAACTGTTGCACCTTTTATGCTACAAATTTTTTGTGGGTTTGTCCAATTTGCTTCCCATATCTCTGCTTTTTCCAACGTTTTCGCTGCAAAAGAAATTTCTACATCTGCCTGTAAACAGTATACATTGTAACTCAGAGGCGGAGCCAAGATTTAAAGTTTATGAGTTCGGGATTCTAAATGTTTTAAGTTATTGGGTTCTAAATTAATAATTTATACATATTCAATAGATTTTTAAGGCAAAAATAAGGTTCGAATCAAAGTTACTGGGTTCGGTCGAACCCGGTCCTGGTACAACCATAGGTTTAGCCGAGGGTATTCCTGAAACAACCTCTCTACATCCACAGGGTAGGGGGTTTGCATACACTTTACTCTCCCCATACCTCACAATGTGAGAATACACTGGGTATGTTGTTGTTGTTATGATAAATCGTACGTTTAGCTCATGGATTTAAGTTTTAGCATTGACTGTCGGGTAAAATATTTACACGATCAAGTTACTTATAATGTAATTATAGCTAAATCTCGATGATAAATATTTTTTACGATTAGGTTATATATACTGAGATGTCGAAGAATTTTATACACGATATATTTTAACTTGTTGTAGCCGATAATCTTCTTTATTTTTCAGGTAACTAATCCAACTTTTTATGAATAATTTTTATTTACCTTATTGGTACTTTGATGCGTAAAAGTTCTTGTATATAAGTCAAACTCTAATGAGAAACATGATATGTTAGTAGAAAATAACAAACCAATTATAATAGGTTAAACTATATAAATAATGTAAAAAATATTACGTTAATGTATACAACTTAAAGAATTAAATTACCTGTGTAGCTGTGACTCCGGATATTTCACGTACTGATCCAGACATAAGCACAGTATTACCTTCAACAACTGGATTATTCATTCTAAGCTTTTCAATTTCAACAATTGGCCATTGCAACAATTGATTTCCAGATTTTTGAAGCCAAATTCTTCTAGGAATTCCTTGAAGACCAGCCCAACCTCTAATACTATTTATATCATCAAGATTATTTACTGATTCATTAACCCATCCAAATAAAATCCTCCTATTAGTAGCACTATCAAAAAATGTTTTTGAAGCATAATACTTCCCATAATCATATCTAAAGCCTAATCCAATATCCAAGGATTCATTATCTGGAATAAAAATATCCTTATTTGGATCATATTTTCCAATTGTATAGTAATCAGAATTTGCTACACTTGCTTTAAATACATGTTTCACATTTGTACCCATACTTGAAGTGTCTAAACCAATTTGACTAATTGTTGAAACTGGGAAAAAATCAGGACATTCCAACATTCCAGAATTGTTTAAAAAATGTAAAGGTTGTTCAGTTTGAATCCAATCAATAAAATTCTTGCTTTTGTATAATAAACCAATTCCTGTGTCATTTTTTTTATTTCCAACTACCATTCTCCAATAACCATCTGTAGGATTTAACCAAGCAGTAGTTGGATCTCTGAAATTTTGACCATCAATTTTGTTCACTGAATTAGGTGTGATTATTGGATTAAAAGGTGATTTTACCCATTCTATAAGGTAAGGGTCCAATAAATTTTTGGGCACGGCTAGATTTTGAACTTGGATATCGGAAAAGTCTACTCCGGTATAGAGAATTGCCGGTTTTCCGCCGGAGAGAATTGTTGTAGAACCTGAAAATAACAATATCAATTAAGTCTCAGTTCCAAACAAGTCTGTGTCAAGTCTGTCAACTATATAAATCTTCACCAATTATGCCGATTCAATTATATGTTTATCTCAATAACAACAACACCACCACCACCAACAACAATAACAACAACAACAACAACAATAATAATAATAATAATTAACAATATCGATTAAGTCTCAATTCCAAACAAGTGTGTGTCAACTATATAAATCTTCACCTTCAATTATAAGTTTATCTTAATAATAATAGGAAAACACTATATGTTATACTGGCATATAAATCTCTAATAGGACAAAACGATTTTTAAAAATTGTAGAACCTGAAAAACAGCCTTTAAAATCATAAGGCTCTGATCGGAGTAGTGCCGGCGGCTGAGGAGTCCAGTTGACGAGATCAGTTGATGTAGAATGTCCCCAAACTATGTTTCCGAATTGTGCATCGTAAGGATTGTATTGGTAGAAGAAATGGTAAATTCCCATGTATATCATTGGTCCTACATTCATAATTTTGATAAGTTAAGCTGATAAATTGGTTTAAGCAATTTGATTAATTAACCTTCCATTTATAAAGTCACTTCTGATACCACGGAAGTTATTTTTGAGGAAAGTGTGTGCCATAGAAAATATTATTTTCAAGTGTTTGATTACAGAAATATGTTCCATCAAAATAAGAGAAAAATCATGACTTCATTCATTTACGAGAGAGAATTGTTTCCCTTACAACTATATTAACTTAATTATATTATTTATTTCAACTAATTAATATTTTACAACACTCAAAAGTTTCAGTTAAAACACTCTCGGATTTGCTAATATTTTACTACTATATTTTCGTAGAAAAATATTTTCTATTCACTAACAACATTTGAAAATACTTTGAAAAAATATTTTTCGTGGAGAATATTGTCATGAATGGAGCATAAGTTCCTTCGTACCAAAAACACTAAGATTAAAATGATCAAGAGGAAATTAACTTGAGAAACTTACCATTAGGATCTGCGGAACCAAAACCAAAGGTTGTGAATTTGATCATCATGAAATCGTACGTGGACAACATACGGAACAAAAAATTAAAAGAAGAAAAATAAGAATTAGGATATTATATAAAGTAGCAGAAATTCAGGCTATCAATGGCTAATTTAATAAAGGTGATGAGACTAATGAAATAAAAGAAAAGTTATATAAAAGCAGTTTACCGTTCATCCAATACTTGGCAGGTTGAAAATGAAAAGCAGTCCTGTATATTTGATCGGATGTCTCTATTTCATGAGAAGCAGCTTCAAATAAAGAAATTCCATAGCCATGAATTGAAATTAGTATTAAAACTGGAAGATAAAATCTAAGGTTGGCCATTCTTAGAATTAGGTATATTGCTATATATCATGAGATGTTTCAGAATGTTAACGTATATTCTGATGCTTCATGCAGACAATATAGGTTTCTCTTTGTATTCGTTAGTGGGGGAGTTAAAGTTCAAACTGAAAAGTAGTTGATTTATAACTTTTCCATGTGCAAGGTTGGAGTCGGATTTTTTTTTCATAATTTGAAAAGTAGATTGGACCATTCTTCTTTGCATGCGTTAATGATGGGGACGAACCATAACCGCCGTTACCATACGCCATATCTCCACTTGGGCTTCATTGGGTAAACGAACGGAAGAGAAATATATACTTTCTTTTAAATATAATAGCTGACGATATATATAATAAATATGTGTGTGTATTATATACATAACACATATTATATACTTTATATATTTTTTGGCTAGCGAATATAATTAGTTCAGTCTACCGGCCAATTTTATATTTGCTAAAGAGAAAAAACTGGACCATTGACCAAGCATTTGTGTAGGCCCAATCTACGAGCGAATGGACAAACCTGTCCTTGCACCTCTTGGTCAACAGTTTGCCCATAGCTCTATTTCCAAGTTGCAACTGTGGCCATAACAAATGCCGTATGAGCTAAATTTAAATAACTCAAGATCATAGCATAAATCATGAACATCGATCATAAGAAAAAAAAAAAAAAAGACCAGTAAATCTGTTCCTTCTCTCTTTCTCCTCTATCATCATATGTGTTTTAATGGAACATTAATTGTCAATGTCAGGAGCGGAAAGATGACCTAACCACAAATGTAGAGTTTAAAAGGTCATGGACTAATGAGTCCTCCTGATACGGGCTCATAGGCAGGGCGGATTTAGGGGTGGAATCCCCTTCGCCGAAAAATTACACTATATATATAAGGCAAAATCTCTTTTTTATCTCTATATATTAAGTTTTAAACCCCCTTAACACAATCCAAAAGTATAGTTTAGTGGTCAAGGGGTTCAAAATTTTCATTAGGTCATAGCTTCAATTCCCATTAGCTACAAAAAATAATTTTTGAACTCCTTCGTAGAGATCTTGCCTCCGCCCTTGATTAGTCATAATACATGCCCTCTAAACCAAACTTTATCAACTGTTGTCAAACTAACCAACAACATTGTAGACATCAGACATCTTTTGATATGGTAATTATTAATTGCTTCTTTTTACAAATCGAGCAACTTGATCATTTTAATTTGTTATCAAACAATTCATTATCGAGACAATCAAATAAATCAAACTAAGGAGACGATAAAAAATGTGATTCAATCCATGTATGTCAATATACTCTCAATAACATCATTTTGATTACATGTTTTCTATTTAGGGCCACAACACATTAAAGCTCCTTCTCTGGCGTGTTGTATTCTCTGAAGTTGCTTAAACTAGGAATGGTTCTTCATGTACCAAGATATCATGTAAGGTAACCTTTACTTCAATTTGAAAAAACAAAAATAGTAATCAGCCAAAAGGACCACGCTATAAAATCAACATGGACCATTTTCATTGCATGCATGCGCAGCAAGGAAAGTTTCACGCAACCACAACACCGGGAAATCTGGTCTGTTAAAATCTGCCTCGAATTGTGGACAATTGAGATACTCTCATCCTTTGACAAATATTTCAATGATTAATAGGCCAAATATTACTTTCCCATTTAATTGTCACATTCTGCTTTAAGAGAGTCAAACTACATGAACTTTGATCACATTTAATTAAATGTATTTTTATCATATTAATTTATATGAGAAGAGTTGTAAATTACAGTACTTTTTGTGTAGTTTTCATCAAATATCTAAAGTTTGATTTTGAAATATTAAAATAACCTAATCCTTCAAAGATTAGTCCAATTGACTATCGAGAAGCGAAACATAACAAGTAAATGGGAAAGAAGGGAGTATTACGGAAACAATATTGCCGGCCTTCACTAGAGTTTTTCCGGACGAAAGATTATTCTTTTCTTTATCAAATACATCACCTATCTTCGATTTGAGTAGAAAAATTTATAGACATTAAAAGCTGGAAAAATAACTTTTAGTATATTTAATATATTAGTAGCTGAATTTTTATACTATACGAAATGGATTAGCTAGAACTTAGAAGTCCATAATTGGATTTCTTGAAGGAATTTGTTTCAACCAACTATGATACAATGTTATAAAGTCAAACTAACTATTAAATTTTTAAGGTCATGTGGGAAATAAGTTTTCATTCAAAAAGGCTTATCTCGTAAAAAATAAAATTTGATTGGTTAACATAACATTAGTGTAAACTTTGAAGTATGTTAAGAAGGTCTTATCATGTAAAAATAATTTAAAATTCACTGGATTATCACAATCTTTGACTCTTACTTATATTGCAACTATGCTAAAGGCAATTAAGATTGCTGTCTCAAAATCACATGCATAGTCAAGTAGCAATTAAGTGGGCTTATCTTGAAAATAAATTCACTAGATTATCATTATCTACGACTCTTGCATATATTGCAATCATACCATGGGCAATTCACAGCACTCTCTCAAAAACACAGACATAGTCAAATATGGCAAAAGTTTTAGTCTCATATTGCCTCTTCCTTGTCATAACGTATATGTCGGGTTTGTGCATCAGGCTCTCCTTTTTTCTTTAAAAATATTTATGTTTTCATTTTATCCATTTTATCAACGTGATTTAGCTGGAAAATTCAGCAAGTTTTTCTTTAAACATGATTTTTCAATCAATAGTTTTAAACTAATAAAAGAATCTCATAAGAAATAGAATGAATTATAGACTACATTTCTTAGTAATGATTTATAGACTACGTCATTGACGGGAAGATTACGGTTTTTGGATCTAAGAAAATCAGGGAGTTGAGGTACACAAATAACCATTCTTAGGGCTGCTATTTAGGAATTAGTCACTACTTATTATGTCCTGAAATTTTCAGAACAATTCAGGACATTTGTATTCCAAAAAATTGAACTGGAAAACTGAAATTCACGGTACTTTAGAATCGCTAGCTGGTGTCATTTGTACGAGAAAATCCTCCTAAACTTCTAAACATGATCCAAAATAGAGACAAATCTTCTAATTATTCTTTTGATCATTGAAGCAACTAAGAAATTATTTTATTCTAATTTTTGCGTATGATTCTGCGTAATCTTCTCCAAAATCACTTTAACGTTTTTAGGAAATATGACATTTCTTCTTCTTCTTCTTCCTCGACTTGGGTTCTTTTCTTTCTCAATTCGTTTATTTAATAAGTGGATTATTTGATAATAGATTGTTCCTCTTTAATTTATTGTTGTAGTATTCCACTCGTCAATTGCCCATGCTTATCAAGTAAATGCGTTGCAATGTTCTGATTCAATTCACAGTTTACAATGCAAGGTGAACGATGACTGTATACCAACATGCATAGAGAAATATCAAGATAAATATATTGCTGGAGCCTGTATGCAGAGTTCTGTGGATCCTACTCCTATTTGTGTGTGCGGATACTATTGTTATTAATATTAGTAGTTTCTTTGAACTCAAAGTGCTTTTAAATATCTCTCTTTAAATCTCATCAAAATTGTAAGAGATATCATTTGTTTGATCGACTGATGAGGTTATTGAAATACTATATGTGATCAAAATGAGTCAATTAATGATTTTAGAACGAGTTATGCGAATGTAGGAGGGGGAAATTCAAAAATAGTCAGATTTACAAGTGGTCATTGAAAAATAGCCATAGTTTCAAAAGTAATAGAAATTTAGCCATTTTTCATGTAAAGATAAATCTGAACGAAAATACTGTCCAAAGTCCGAAAAATATTCCAGCATAATGTACTGAAATTCCAGTATTTCAGTATATTATACTGGAAATATGCTGGACTTCCAGCATAATATACCGGTCCAGCATAATATGCTGGAAGTTCAAATACAGATGCTCCAATCTCCAGTATATTATGCTAGAACTTTCCGTGTTACAGCAAAATAATAGCTATTTTTCAATGACTTTGCAAACGCTGGCTATTTTTCAATTATCAGTCCGAAAATTGGCTAGCAAGTGCTATTTTTACGAATGTAGGGGATGCTAGTAAAAGGGAAATTTGCACAAATAGCCATATCAGAAGACTTTGTTACAGATGGCCGACTCATAAAACCAATTTACACTCGCTAACCAAAAGGATTTCCTCAACATATTTTTGTGATTAAGGAGATACAATGATATAATATTAAATGATAAATAAGACAAAATAGAAATGGCTCATCTCTCACCATTTCTGGCCTTATGGGGCAATTTATTTAATGCATGAAACAAATATCTGAGTACTATAAAGCAAAAAGTTAAAGTGATAAACTTCAAAATTTAAAACTTGGCGTAATTTAAGAGGCCTCTCTTTAGATTTGGTTTCGTAACACTATTTTTTATTTATGATATTACTCCTACCTCTCTTATTTAAATTTTTTGTAATAATTCTTTTAACTTATCTATTATTAATATAAAACAATCACTTGGCTTTGCCATTTATAATATACTTTATTGTTTAATTAATTATTTGCAACAAATTTATGCATAGAAAAATAAAACTGGAATTACAACAACTATAAAGAAAAAATAATTTTATTGAAAAACATTGTAGGTTACAACTATGTTTATCCCTTGATTCTTCCCTCCGATTTATTCTACGTGATTCTAGGGAACTTTTAGCAAGATGTATTTGACATGTCTTTGATCTCTTAATGAATATTCCAAGAATTTCATGAAATTTCGGAGATCTCATCTTTAATCTCTTTGTGCATATTTCGAGAGTTTATGGAATTGTTGAGATCGTCTTTGAAGGACATATGTAACCTTATTTATAGACATGAATTAGGGTTTGGGTGGAGTAGCCACCAAGTAACCTTAATAGACTTCTAATATTTCAAGAGTTGTCTTGAATTTAGGATTTACCTTGATCTGTTAAAATTTCAGTGTCTACAAATGCTCCCTTACTTCAAGGTTTGTTGAAACTTGAAGACGAGACTTGAAGTACTCGATCATCACAATAGATAATCTTTTGTAGGAGGAAGAGATGAAGGGCAGAACTGGTCCCACTGGGCGTGCCAATTTGTTTGCAACAAATTTATGCAGAGAAAAATAAAACTGCAATCACAAATAACTATAAAGAAAAAATGATTTTATTGATAAACATTGCAGGTTACAACTTTATTTATCTCTTGATTCTTCCCTCTATGTGATTCGATGGCCTTAGCAGCGTATTTCTCGAACGTAAAACTTTTAACAAGACATATTTGACATGTATTTGATCTCTTAATGAATATTCCAAGAATTTTATGAAATTTTGAAGATCTCATATTTGATCTCTTTGTGCATATTCCGAAAATTTATGGAATTGTTGAGATCATCTTTGAAGGACACATGTAGCCAATGAACAATTATGTAAACAAATGTTTTTTGAATACGTGTTCCACCAAATATAGTCGTATAAAATAGAATATGAATCTTTTTAACATTTCATTTTCCTATCACTAATATAGTTCATTAGTCAAAGTTAACACATCAAATTTCATGTTCACTACTCATTCATATTAATGAGACACAACAAATATCAAGAATAGTTTGGCTAATTTATGCAAATATCCTTTTTTAAGTCTATTGTTTAAATTTAGCCCCTATTTAAAAAATAATTGTGCAAATATAGTCCTTTAAAATTGCCCGTCCATACAATGTTAGCCTCAGGGGCAAAATGATTAAAAGAAAATAGTTATTCACCCATATTATCCATCAAAAAATGGGTTGGATAATGAACCATTTAAAAACGGGTCGAATATGGATAAAGAACTATATGATCCACTTATAAAATGGTTAACCAAATGAATTACCAATGAATAACTAATGTGTTTAACTTTTACATTTGTAAAGCCTCAAATTGGAGTTCTTCAAGTTTGGAAGACTAGGAATTCTCTCACAAGTAATCATATTTAAGAAGCTTGGATAATATGGATATTCATATTATCCGCCGGATAAACCCGTTTTTATCCGTCTCAAATACGGGTCGTGTCGGATAATTTATTCGTTTTTTAAAATTACCCATTTTGACCTGCTCATATCGGACCCGCCTGGCCCGTTTGCCGCCCCTACTCATAATATTCAATTTTATCAACCATAGAGACAGTGGTCTAACGTTTACAATAACTTATACTTCCATGTTTTGAAAAGAATGAACTTTTTATTATTTGGGGAGTCATACACGGCTTTGTTTGATAATGTTTTCCGCAATAGTTTTTAAATATTTTGAATTATTAACTATTATGACATATAGTAATTTTTATATTGTTTCAAAATATATAAATATTATTTTATACAACAACAACAACAACCCAGTATAATCCCACTTAGTAGGGTCTGGGGAGGGTAGTGTGTACGCAGACCTTACCCTACCCTAGGGTAGAGAGGCTGTTTCCAAATAGACCCCCGACATCCTTCCCTCCAAGAACTTCCCACCTTGCTCTTAGGGAGACTCGAACTCACAACCTCTTGGTTGGAAGTGGAGGTTGCTTACCATCAGAGCAACCCCTCTTGTCTGAAAAGATTGAAAATTACATTGAAAATTAGTCAATTTGACTTTCGTACTACGAAAAGATTCAAAAAAATTAAAACACGTGGAGTAAAATTTAGATTATTGTCTACCGTTTTCTCACAATATTTTTAATTTGATGTAGTGGTGGCAAAATAGTTTAAAAAAATAGTTTTTTTGGTAATCATGTAAACATTACCATTAACAAAACAAATCCTTACATTTAAAGAGCACCTGATCTCACAAACATACAAAGATCAAGCCTCCAACAGACAAAATAGAGAAAAACTAATTACATTTGCAGCTGCTCTATTAAGTTCCTACATCTATGAGAATGAACTAATTGTGTCTACTCTAACTAAAATCTCTCTTTTTATCTGTATAACTATTCCTGCCACCTGTACATGTGTGCCTTTAAACAATTTCCAGTTCATTGCCTTCCAAGTGTGATAAACCATTGCTCCCCATGTTGGTGCAACCAATTCTCTTTGGAATTTCTTCCATTTCTTCTTTTTTATGCACTGCAGAACTGTCTTCAGATTTTCTAGTTGTAGTTGTGATCCTGTTCATTGCTCCACCCCTTGCTTGACTTCCTGGAACCACGGGCATCCACTAAATAAGTGATCAGCTGTCTCAATAACTTGATAATCACATAAACAACAGGTCGCCTCTTCTACTGGTATATTCAACTTTCCCAATCTTTCTTTAGTGAGCAGTCTATTATGAACAATTAACCACATAATGAACCTATATTTAGGCTGAGACACAGGAGTCCATATTAATTCAGCATTGGCCAACTTAGGTTGAGCATTCCTTAGTTCCATGTAACTTCTAGTAATAGAGTAGTCTACTGTTGAGGTGAGTCTATATCTTCCATGTATATACCAATTTTGCATTTTGTCAGCTAAAGCTTTTATCTTTCTCCAGTACCAGCTGCTATCTACAGGTGCTTTGTGACTCTAGATGTCCTCACCATTCTTTAAGTATATACCATGTACCACTTTATCCACAGTGAATCTTTGTTTACTACCAGTTGCCATACCAGTTTACCAACTACAGCCATGTTCCAGATTCTACATTCTTTGATATTTGATCCTCCAGTCTTCTTAGAGCAACGTACTTTTTCACATGAAACTAAAGATACTTTCTTCTTATTTTTTGAGTCATCCCATAAGTACTCTCTACACTTTCTATCTACCTCCTTCAACACACTTTGAGAAAGTATAAACACAGATCCCCAAAAGTTGTATATTGAGAAGAAAACTGAATTTATGATTTGTAATCCCCCCAGCATAGGAGAGTTGTTTTGTATATGTCAATTTGATCATATTAGTAATCTTATCTATCAATTTCTGGTATTCCAATTTACTCCACTTTTTTTTATGACAATGGCAAGCCCAAATATCTAATAGGAAACTCTCCCATTGTAAATCTAGTTATTCCTAATATTTGCTCCTTAACTTCTTCTGTCACCCCAGCTAAGAACATACTAGACTTCTCCATATTAACTATCAAACCTGAAGCCTCACTAAAATGCTTCAATGCCTCTAATATTTTTGTCACAGACTTCACATGTCCTTTGCAAAATATCATAAGATCAACAACATAAATGAGATGCGTGAGTTTAGGCTCTTTGCACATTGGATGAAACCTAAAGTCAGGCAACACACTCATTGTCTTCAAGGTTCTGGATAAGTATTTCATTACTAATACAAATAGTAATGGTGAGGCAGGATCACCTTGTCTCAATCCTCTCTTTCCTTCAAAGAAGCCATGACTCTCCCCATTTACCTTCACTGAGAACATTGTTGTAGTAACACATGTCATCATCCAGTTAGTGAACTTATTAGGGAACCCAAATCCTCTCATTGCATCCTCCAGAAATGACCATTCTACTATATCATATGCCTTTCTCAAGTCTATCTTCATTAAGCATCTCGGTGATGTTCTCATACTATAATGCCTTAACAAATCATGACATATCAACACATTATGCACCATTGATTTGCCTTGTACAAAAACAGCTTGGTTCTCTGCCACTAAGTATGATACAACAGTCTTTAGCCTACTAAAAAGCATCTTAGAGATACATTTGTAAAGTACATTGCAAAATGATATTGACGTATATTGGCTTGCAAACTCTGGATTATCAATTTTAGGAATGAATGCAATAATTGTTGCATTCAGTTGCTTCAATAACCTTCCATTCTCAAAGAACTCCAGTATAGCTTCGGTGACTTCCTCTCCAATAATAGACCATGTATCTTTAAAGAAACCACTTCCATATCCATCTGGACCAGGACTCTTGTTGCTATCTATGTCAAACATTGCTTCCTTGACATCTTTCCTATTGAAAGGTCTGATTAAATCAACTTGTGGTATGGACAGTTAAAGTTAATTCCTCATTATGCTGGTAGATACTCTCACTCTTGAATTCCTCCTGGTGCCCAATAGATCTGTATAAAAGTTCACGAACATATTAACTATAACATTTGGATCATTCTGCCAAAGACACTATCCATCCTTTAGTTGTGTAATAGCTTGCTGTAATCTTTTGTGTTTTATGATAGAATGGAAATACTTAGTATTATCATCACGGAGTCTCAACCATGCAGCTTTGCTTTTCTGCTGCAAATATACCTCAACCATATAAGATGATTATCTAAACTTATTATACAAAGTGGCCTCCTCCGGTTGTAACTCTCTATTTGTGGGATCTCTCTGTAGTTTTTCCTGAACCCCTTTAAGTGTCACCCTGTCCACATTTGCCTCAGTCACAATGTTATCAAAGTAGTTTGCATTTAACTTCTTTAAAGCCTTCTTTAACATCTTAAGTCTACTAACAATTTTTAAACATCTTGCATCCTTCTACTTGAACTTCTCACCCTTCCTTCGCTAATTCAGCAAATTGAGGATGCTGAGCTCAAACATTGCTATAGATGAATTGCCTTCTCATCCCCATTTTCCTATCCTCCAGTTTCACCATAGCTGGACAATGATCATTAATGCCTTCTAGCAGAAAACTTGCTATGCAAGCTGGCATTATATCCAACCATGTATTATTGATAAATATCCAATCTAGCTTTGAAAAAAATTCTCTGATCATTGTTCTTATTATTCCAAGTGTAATAATTTCCTGAATAAGGAAACTCTATTAATTCACATTTGTCGATGCATGTGTGAAAGTCTACCACATTAGACTAAGTAACTGAGTTCTCTCCAATTCTGTCTTCTGCTCTCAATACTGAGTTAAAATCTCCCAACACCATCCATGACTTATGACAACCAACATTGATAACCCACTAAGCTACTCCACAACCCTATCCTCTCCTCTTTTGTGTTAAAAGCATACACAAAAGTCACAACAAAAGTCATTTGTAATGGTATATATACTACCTCACAAGTGATACTCTGGGCAATTTTGCAAATAATAACCACATCATAATAGTCTGGTCTCTATGTCACCACAATCCTCCCATTGTAATGTTCCTCCAACTTTGTCACATTTCTCCATTCACCAAACATTTTTTTAGTAATCATATCTATTTTATTCCTTTTGATCTTAGTTTTCAATAGACCAACTAGTCCTACCTGTTCACTATTGTAAAGGAGTTTCACCTCCTTTTGCTTATTTGGGGCATTTAAGCCCCTGGCATTCCAACTTAGTATCTTAACCATTCCCAATGTGGGATATGGTCCTATTATCCAAATTTACCACCTGACTGTTCCTCCTCAAGTCACCCTTTATTCCTCCTTGTGCCTCATGGTCCAACATTTGAAAGGAATTCACATTATTTCCCTGCTTTGTCACTTGCTGATTCTGTGAGTATTGGCTTCTTCTTGGTCTTTGTGGTATCACCCACACTGTCTCCACCTGCTTCTTGGTTGGTGAGCTTTGTGTTTGTCACGACCCCGGTTCGCCTTCCGTGAACTGTCGTGATGACACCTAGTCTCTACGACTAGGTAAGCCTATCAATTTGCGAAAAAAGGAAACGAAAGATAAAACCAACCAAAAATTGCGGAATAAACATAAATAAAATGTTTAAGATGCCGCTCAGCATATACAATATAAACTCTCAAACTGAAACAACTCCCAAAACCCAAAATCTCATGAAATCACAAACTAAGGATACTACATAGTGCTCTAACCCCGGGATGTCTAAATCAAAGTAAATACAGAAGGGCTATAAATACAAGAGAGAATAGAGAGGGACTCCTCGGTCTGCGGACGTGGCAGATATACCTTGAAGTCTCTGAAGAATCACCTCGCCTCAAGGATGGTAGGGCTGAGCCGAAGAACATGGATCTGCATATGAAAAATATGCGCAGAAAGGGCATGAGTACACCACAACAGTACCTAGTAAGTGCCAAGCCTAACCTCGATCGAGTAGTGACGAGGAAGGTCAGGGCCTTACCGGTTATATAAATATATATAAGGAAATGAAACAATATGAAGTAACACAGGATAATAAGAATAACAACAACTACAATAAAGAGAAAAATCACAGAAAGAATATAGCTCCACACAGAGATAGCAACCGGGGATCTCCCAGGATACCGTCTTGTAATCCCCAAATGTAAATATCTAGTGGATCACCCGGGTGTCGTCCCGTAGTCCAACTCATAATGCGCAGGAGATCTACCGGAATACCAATCCGTCGTCCCAAATGTAAATATCCAGTACAAAGGGAATCTACCGGGTGCAGTCCCATAATTCCAATGTAAATGTGCAGGGGTATCTACCGGAATACCGATCCGTAGTCCCAAAGTAAACAAGCAGGGGGATCTACCGGGATATCGTCCCGTAGTGCCAAAGTAAACACACAACAACAACACGAAGAATACTCAATTCAATCCAATTTCATACCAAGGAAAAACAGGTATTTCTAACCTAGCATGCTGCACAGAATTCAAATAAAGTACTTTGAACAAGTAAAGCAATTAAGTCACTTAAGCATGCTTTCCTAAACTAACAGTAGGCTTAAATTGCAAGTAATGTACAACAAGGAAGAAAACACAATTATAGTTACTTAATGAAAACATGATTTTTCAATAATTAGCACATGTACGCACTCATCACCTCACGTACAGGGCATTTCATATATCAACAATACCAAATCCTAAGGGGAGTTCCCCCACACAAGATTAGGCAAGTCACTTACCCTCAAACTCGCTCAATCAACTCAATACTATGTTCTTGCCACGAGTATCCGACTCCAAATGGCTCAAATCTATTCAAAGTAATTGCATAATGTAAATATAACTTCAAGTAACTAATTTGACTAATTAATTCGAAGCTAACACGCAAAATTAAGAAAATCTCCCAAAAAGTACCCTAGGCCCACGTCTCGGAATCGAGTAGAATTTACAAATTCGGAATCCTCATACTCTCACGAGTTCATACATACCAAATATACCAAAATCCAACCACAAATGACCCCTCAAATCCCTAAATTTTGGTCTCCAATTCCCAAGCCCTAAATCCCCAATTTTGCTACTGATTTTTTCATAGATTTCAAGCTTACAATGTTAAAATTCATCATAGAAATAAGTTTAAGGTCCAAAAAACTTACCTCCACGAAACCCTCTTGAATTCCCTCTTCAATTTGCTCTCCAAAGTTCTCTCCCGAATGAAATATGGTGAAAACCATTAAAGACCACGAAGGGCCAAATATATATGTTCTGCCCCAGCTAAACCGTTTATGCGGTTGAAATCTCGCACCTGCGGTCCCAGGTGTGTATCTGTGCAAATCACTTAAGCACCCCATACCTCACCTGTGATCCAATTTCCGTACCTGTGCTACCGCAGGTGCACTCAATCTTCCGCATCTGCGGTTCCAGTGCCTCTTGTCTATTTCCGCATCTACGACCCTATTGCACTTCCGGGGGCCCGCACCTGCAGTTCCCAAGTCGCATGTGCAGTTATGACAGACTTCAGCAGCTTCAGCTGCAAATTTCCAACTCAACTTCCCGTCAACCATTCAAAATCACCCCGAGGTCCCCGGGACCCCAACCAAAAGCAAGAACAAGTCATATACCGTTATCCAAACTTACACCAATCTTCGAAACACCTAAAACCACATCTAATGGGTTTTCAATGTCTTGGCCTTATGCTTCTTATATTTTGATGATCTAACAAACTTGTCGTGAAGAACCAGATAGAGAACATGGATATACATTTCATGTGAACTGGTCGATGTTTGAAAATCAGCAAATGGATGAACGACCACAAGGAGGAACACAATAGGGACCTGGTGACCTAGTCCCTTAGGGTTCTCCGACACAAGCACAAGTTAGTGATTGTACGCAATCAATATAAAGAGAAACACAATAGGGACCTGCTCCCTTAGGGTTCTCTGATAGAAGTACAAGTCAAGTACACAGCTAGAATGTAGCAGAAGAAAGTGACTATCTAGCAACTGTCACAGAAGAGGAACATAACTAGGACCTGGTCCGTTGGTGTGTCCTGATAGAAGTACAAAGTCCACTATCCAGCTGGAACGCAACTGCCCAGAAATGGCTGTGCAGATAGTACAACAGTCACTTCTCATTGGGAAGAAGCGTACACCAAGAGTTGACATCACTTTCCATTATGCTATATTTTGTGATAAAACAACCCGGTGCAAGGCACACAATTTCTTGTGCATTCAGTGAAATTCTCTCAAGAAACAAAAGTATTCATCTGGCATTGAAGTCACTGGTGTGTCAAGAACAAGAAGACAACTCCACTAAGGATCAGTTTCTTAATGAGTTTATGTACATCCGTAGTTGAGTTGTAATCTTGTTATCTGTTCGTCATTGTAATTCCTAGTTTGCTTTCTTAGAAGTGTTGTCTTAGGAACAAACCAAAATTCGTAAACTTCTGAGTTTATGTTGTGACTAGGGATAGTCATAAGTTTAAATCTTTTGTAACTAGGATAGTTATAGAGTGGCTTGTGGTGATTGCATCACAAGTTAGTTTGAAGTCATTGCAATAGGGTTTTTGCAAAGTGGCTTGTAATAGGGAGATTTCAAGTTAGTAGAGTTAAAAGCCTACAAGAGTAGGTCGTGGTTTTTTGATCCCCTTGTGTGGGATTTTTCCACGTAGAAAATCTCTTGACTTCTTTACAATCAGTTTTTACTACATTCTACGCATCATCTCATAGAGGACCAGGTACTCTATAGTTTGGTGGACTCATATGAACTAACAATTGGTATCAGAGCAGGTTTCTCCTATCAGGTTAACACCTAGGAAGGATCCTCAATGGCTGCTCCACCAAACTTTAAAAAAGGACAATCAACCTATAGACCTCCCAGATTCAATGGTCAATACTATGGCTTTGGAAAACCCGTATGCATGATTTTATGATGGCAGAAGATTCAGAGCCGTGGGACATCATTTGTTATGGTCCACATGTTCCTATGAAGAATCTTGAAGAAACATGACCATTGGTGCCCAAAGGGAGAAGAAAGTACGATGACATTGACAAAAAAGCCATAGAAAAGAACTATCATGCCAAGAAAATCTTGATGTGTGGCATAGGACCTGATGAGTACAACAGAGTATAAGCTTGTGATACTGCTAAAGAAATATGGGAAGCTTTACAAACCGCTCACGAAGAAACTACTCAGGTCAAACAATCCAAGATCAACATGCTCACCACTAAATATGAGCTCTTCAGGATGAAGGATGATGAGTCCATACAAGATATGCACACCAGATTCACCTCCATCATAAATGAGCTTCACTCAGTTGGAGATGTCATTCCCAGAAACAAGCTTGTAAGGAAAATCCTTAGTGTTCTACCTGGGTCTTTGGAAAGTAAGGTAAATGCCATCACTGAAGCTAAAGATCTACAGACTCTGACCATGGATGAGTTGATTGGTAATTTGAAGACATACGAGATGAAAAGAAAGAAAGATAGTGAAAGAAGAGAGCCTAAGAAGGAAAAGAACCTAGTGCTTAAGGTTGAAAGCAGTGATTCAAGTGATGAATATAGTGACATGGCCTATTTTACTAAGAGATTTCAAAATATGGTTCAAAGAAATGGTGGTATACCAAAGTGGGGAAGTTCAAGTAAAACAAGGAACAACAATCTCTATCACAGATGTGGAAAGTCAGGGCATTTTATCAAAGACAGACCACTCACAAAATAGGAGCAGTACAAGCAAAATCCTGACAAAGCAGGAAAAAGGAACCTGATTCCAGATAAAAGATTCAATCGAAAAAGTGTTGCAGACAACATCGTTAAGCAGGCTCTTGCTACTTGGGAAGACTTCTCGAGTGAATCCGAAAGGGAATCAGATGCAAAAAACAATTCCATGATGGCGGTGGAAACTGAAGC
This sequence comes from Nicotiana tabacum, assembly GCF_000715075.1. Classification (NCBI taxonomy): domain Eukaryota; kingdom Viridiplantae; phylum Streptophyta; class Magnoliopsida; order Solanales; family Solanaceae; genus Nicotiana; species Nicotiana tabacum. Next base: position 187,901,683 of record NC_134085.1, read on the forward strand.
AACGAAGTACGATTTACTGTTCGCGCTGATGGCTCAGTCAGATGATGATGATGAAGAAGATGAAGATGATGAGGTAAATTTCAGGGATGTTCAGAGAAATCTGAAATCCTATTCTTCTAAGAAGCTACGGTCTTTATCTAATGTCCTAATTGATGCCTATTATAGCTTTGTAAATGATAAGGAGATCCTGACCATAGAACTAGGAGAGGCCAAACAATTTAGAGATGATCTAGTGGTCTGTGTAGAGGACTTAAATTAGACCATAGCCAATCTTGAACAAGAAAAGGAAGCCTTGAATGAAAGAATAACTAGTATGGAAAATGAGAGAGGCGATCTGATGGTAGTAGTTATTGATCTAAAAGAAACAATAGAAGGCCTTAACAATGAGAAACACACCTTAGAAGAAAAAGTTGCATCTATTGAAGAGGAAAGGGATGACCTGTTAGTAATACGCACTGATTTAGAGGAAACCATTGAGGGACTCAATAGAGAACATAGGAATGTAAGTCTTGGGAAAGGGAAGGAAGTATCCAGTGAGACGCACATCATGCTTGAAAAGGAGTTAACTATTGTGAAAACCAGTCTCTGCAGTGAACTCGAGAGGAATCAGCAACTTCAAGCTGAATTGGAGAAGTAAGAAATGATCTTGAGAAATCTCTGAAGTGGACCTGGTCCTCAGATGCTGTCACTGCCATGTATCTCAACAATAGTGGGAGCAAGCAGGGCATCGGGTTCCAAAGGGAGAAAACTCCCTACAACCCACACAGTAAGTATGTCATTGTACCTGATAACTGGCTATGTACCCACTATGGGGACAATTGGCATTTTAAAGAAAATTGTCAGGCCAGGGTTTAGTCTGCTCAGGAAAACAAGGTGTTTACTGATGGAGTGACTACTAACAAAGGACCAGGTACCACTCGCAAAAAGCGGATGTTGCCTGCATGGACTAGGAAATCCCCATTCATCATTTTTATCATAACAAGGGACCCAAACTAGTTTGGGTTCCTAAATCTAACTCTTGATTTGCATGAGCAGGGAACAGTGAGAGGAAGCGGACTGCGATGGACTAGGGACAGTGGATGCTTAAAGCACACAGCTGAAAATATCATGAATCTCTTCTCACTGAAACCCCTGGAGGAAGGGAATGTATCCTTAAGAAGGAAGTAAAGGGTACATTCTCAGTGAATGAAAAGGTAGAAAGGTTGTTTTGGCACTCAAGTGGGAACGTGCACTATGTGAATGGCCTAAAAAGTGCAGTCACCAATCTCATAACTCGCCAAGTAGTCTCAGTGGACAAAGGAAACAAAAACATCCACTCCAACTAATTATGAATATCCACGAGCTGGTGGTATGAGATGAGTGAAGTCGCAACCATGGCATGAAGGATTGGTATATGCAAACTTCTCACCTCCGAATAAATTAACTCAGCAGGACTTGGTGCGTGGTTTGCCAAACTCAAGTGTCACCTAGATATGAGTTCACAAAATGAAGGAGGAGGGGGAAGAAGGGATAACTCACAATTTCTCAACACTCAAGGACTCCACAGCAAAATAGTATTGTTGAAAGAAAGAAACGGAGATGATCAATATGATGAACCAACCATGTCTCTCGGAAATATCTGAGGCTTCAAATAAGGAGGATGATAAAATGAGTAAGATGAAGGAGACTAGTGAAAGACAACGCAACATCATCCTCCACGTCTCACAAAGAACCTGGTACGTCACCTACTACCACTGAAGCTGGAGGAAGAGTAAAGATCCAGCTCATGGCACTACACAAGAAGCAAAACAAAAAGTGTGGGGAAATCAAATTAACCTCCACATCTCCCTCTTCAATCAAACTTCTATCTCAAATTGGAAAACCAAAGGCCCCTATCTGCGTGACAAGTCAATCACTCTCTTTTATTCTAGAGTTAGATAAGCATGTAATCCTTTTTTTCCCTTCTGTATCTCCACTCCAAAATAGAATCCAAAGTGTAAGACTGTAGGAATCCTACTTGAAGGCTGCCCACAAAAGGTTTAAAATACCTTAGAGGAACTAAGAACCTGGTCCTGTGTTACCCCTCAGGTGACAGTACTTTTAATCCCGTTGGGTATGATGATGTTAACTATGTAGGTCTTTCTATGGAAAAATAAAGCACTTTTGGAATGGTTTACTTGTCATGATTCATGCCTTATCCTTTGGGAGACAAGGAAGCAAAACTCACTGGCATCATCAACAACTGAAGAAGAATTTCAAAAACAAGAGGATCAAGCACATTGAAGGATGAGATCATCTTCTGAGGGACAATATGAAGAAGGGATTGATCTGTGGAAAGTATTGCAGATCAGAAGACCAAATTCCAGATATCTGCATCAAAGCCTCGAGTAGAGAATATTCTGGATCACTCAAGTGAAGATGGGCTTACAAGAGTCTAATGAAGAACCTAATCCTCCATCAGTTGGCTAGGAAAGACAACACCAGGTAAAGGTAGCTAAAGTATTTTCTGACCAAGCCTAACTCACATCAATACTGTTGTAGGTAAACACGCATGACGATCATAGAAACTAAAGGTATAGTTATGAACTACGAGAGAGGAGCTGCTAAAACCTTTTTCAAAAATTGTTCTGGCATCAGGTTCCTGTATCTCAGGTTAGTAGTAATATGCTTAATTCTGCATCCCCTCTCAAAACAAAAAAAATTCTACAAAATTAACTCAACTGCCACATCATCCGACTTTTCAACGTCTGTGTGTCATGTCTTGTCTTTCAAATCCTTTCATCCCCTCTGCACGGTAACACTTCCCCACAAACCTACCGCCATTTTCAGAACCTGTTTCGCTCTCCACTCATCATTAGACCTTCTTCCAAAAAAACTTTCTTTCTCTCTCACATCAAGTCATGAACCTTCATCTCCTTTGTATTGCTAGGATATTCTCCTCATCTCTCTCTTTCTCTCTCTACTCGTCTACCAAGTACTCATCTAATGGCGATCGAATAATCATCTCATTCTCCCACCATTAACACTGCTCCCACTTCATTATTATCCTTGAAATCATCCCTAGAGCGTCACTATTTCACGCCTTCTACCACCTTACCCATTCCTAGCTCCTCCTCCACTCCTATAGTTTTTCCATTTCTGATAAACCCTGTTTACCATCATTTTGAGAATCCTATGTCTAGTCAATCCTATGATCTCATTAAAGAACATATAGGAGGTTTTACTCCTTAAGTGTCAGAATCCCCTGAGGATGATCCTGACCAGTATCTGAACTCCTCCATGTTGGACTTAGTGACTCTCAAGGAGTCACTAGAAAAGGAAGCAACTCATAACATCATGGCTATAGCTGCTGAGAGTCTGATGAATGAGGGAGCATATCTCTCGTCTGAGTACTAGGGAGAAAAAATTTCATTCCTAGGAGATGTAAGAACCACAACACTCCTCGAGTCCTTGGCTCATGAGATATTCTCAGAAAAGCCTTCTGATGAACCTAATTCTCTTCCGTGCAAAGTCACTCCTGCACCTCCTGTTTACTCCAAGCTCTTAGAGTCTTCCTCCAAATTACTCACTATCAGGTCACTGCAGCAAGAGAGTTTTGAATCCTCATTGCAGAAAAGTAAGAGGAGTGTCAAGACAAGGAAAAAGAGGAAAATGAACCCAAGGGATTTCATTAAGAGTGTGTCAGTAAACCGGATAGACAAAGATGCTTCCAGGGAACCTAGTTCCTTAGTATAACAATCTATGACAGTTCAACAGTCTATTGAAAATGCCTTCGATGAAACTGTTGAGGAATATAAAGGGTCATCCGTGAAGTACAGCAGCAAGTCTAAACGGATCAAACTAAGATAGCCGTGTTTGAGGATAATATTGTGGGGATGGAAAGCTAGAAAGGAAAGTCTGCCGAAGGGTCTAGCAAACGAAAAAGGAAAACTGTTGAAGAACCTGGTTCAATAAGGTCCATGACCTGTGATGGTCGTCTTTGGCAGCAGAGATTAAGAACTCAGAAAGTGTTGTGGGATCATATATTTGATCTAGCAATTTCGGAGATGACAGGCATAAGACAAATTCTGGAGATTGTGGAATTTTAACAATGGGAATACTTGTTTGAAGGGAGCATGCCTCTGGTGTACGAAGATGCAGTACAAACTTTTTACGCATCTCTTTCAACTGTTGAGGGGGATCACATATGTGCGCTTATAAATGGAGTAGACATTGTACTCGACGCTTCAACGTTGGGAAAGGTTCTTAGAATTCCGTGTGAAGGTATGTCCTCAGTTAAGGGTGTCTGTGGAGTAAACTTTCGGAGAGCTATCATGAAAGAACAAGTTATTCAACAGGGGGAACAGGTGCATAAGAATTTATTGCTTCCTGAGTACCAGCTTCTCTTTGAACTGGTCAATAAAGTACTCTTACCTCGCTCTGAGAGGCGCTCTATTGCTACAAAATCGGATATGGTCCTAATGGAAGCGCTTGATGAGTTTGTCCCAATCAATTTGCCAGCAATAATGATAGATCATATGCGGAAGGTGGAAAATTTTAAGAGTGGAAATCATGGGTTACCTTATGGCTTTCTCCTCACTCAGGTGGTCAAATTCTATAAGGTGCCCTTGGGAATCCCAGAATAGGAACACGCAAGCAGACCTTCTCAAAGACCACTCTAGAAGAATGTGAATGTATAGAAAGAGTTGGTGGAAACATCTCGACCATTTCTCAGCTGATCAATGCTCAAAATGTAGCTTCTAAGGAAATAAAAAGGTTGAGGGCTCGAAAAGCCATACTGAAAACTCAGCTCAGTCAAGCAGCTAAAGGACATGATTCTATCAATGAGGAAGTTGTACGACTGACAAAGGAAAATGATAGACTTCGGGCTCAATTACTTGAAGAACAACTGTCTGCAAATGCTCGACTGGACTTGGTTCTCAAAACCATTGCTGTCTCTTCCTCCAAGCCTCCTTCCTCTAGTGTCCCCTAGGATCCTCTTAGTGTCCAGCTATTTTTGCTCCAAAATCTTGTTGCTGTTGTTTTACTTTTGTTTTCTTTTTGTGTGATGGCATGTTTAACTTAACCATTACTGCTCCCGACTTGCTCAGTCCAATGTAAATATTAATAAAATAGCTCCTATTTCTTTGCATGTACATTACTGATTTCCTCTGGCTTCTCTTTTCTGTCATATTATGTGCACATATGTGGCATCAGCTAGCTATGTTAGACTTCTTTATGCTTATTACCTGTTCTTTTTGATGATGCCAAAAGGGGCAAATATGTTTTTGTGGGTGGGGGTAATATGTTTTGTGTATAAGTGAGGGAAAATCACAAAGGAGGGAGATCTGAGATTAAGGGGGAACTTCGTGTAATTCTGGCATCTCATCTGGTTATTTTTGTTCTAAACAAATACTATTCATGCCTAAGTTTGTTATCATCAAAAAGGGGGAAATTGATGGGTTTTCAATGTCTTAGCCTTATGCTTCTTATGTTTTGATGATCTAACAAACTTGTCGTGAAAAACCAGATAGAGAACCTAGATATACATTTCATGTGAACTGGTCGAAGTCTTAAAATTAGCAAATGTATGAACGACCATAGGAAGGAACACAACAAGGACCTGGTGACCTGGTCCCTTAGGGTTCTCCGACACAAGCACAAGTCAGTGACTGTACACAATCAATATAAAGAGAAACACAATAAGGACTTGCTCCCTTAGGATTCTCTGACAAAAGTACAAGTCAAGTACACAGCTGGAATGTAGCAGAAAAAAGTGACCATCTAGCAACTGACACAGAAGAGGAACACAACTAGGACCTGGTCCGTTGGTATGACCTGACAGAAGTACAAAGTCCACTATCCAGCTGGAACGCAACTGCCCAGAAGTGGTTGTGCAGACAGTACAATAGTCACTTCTCATTAGGAAGAAGCGTACACCAAGAGTTGACATCACTATCCATTGTGCTAGCTTTCGTGATAAAACAACCTGGTGCAAGGCACACCATTTCTTGTGCATTCAGTGATATTCTCTCAAGAAACAAAAGTATTCATCTGGCATTGAAGTCACTGGTGTGTCAAGAACAAGAAATCAACTCCACTAAGGATCAGATTCTTAATGAGTTTATGTACATCCGTAGTTGAGCTGTAATCTTGTTATCTGTTTGTCATCATAATTCCTAGTTTGTTTTCTTAGAAGCGTTGTCTTAGGAACAAACTAAAATTCGTAAACTTCTGAGTTTATGTTGTGACTAGGGATAGTCATAACTTTAAATCCTTTGTAACTAGGATAGTTATAGAGTGGCTTGTGGTGGTTGCATCACAAGTTAGTTTGAAGTCTTTACAATAGGATTTTTGCAAAGTGGCTTGTAATAGGGAGATTGCAAGTTAGTAGAGTTAAACGCCTATAAGAGTAGGTCGTGGTTTTTTGATCCCCTGTGTGGGATTTTTCCACGTAGAAAATCTCTTGCCTTCTTTACAATCAGTCTTTACTGCATTCTACGCATCATCTCATAGAGGACCAGACACTCTATAGTTTGGTGGACTCATATAAACTAACAACATCGAATCAACCCAATAACACCGGATTCAAGCCTAAGGTTCCAAAAACTTCCGAATTCCGCTTTCGATCAAAAAGTCTATCAAACCTCGTCCGAATGACCTGAAATTTTGCACACACGTCACATTCAACACTACGGAGCTACTCCAACTCTTGGAATTCCATTCTGACCACTATATCAAAATCTCACTATCGAACCGGAAACGTCAAAAATTCGACTTTCGACATTTCAAGCCTAATTAATCTACGGACCTCCAAAACACAATTCGAACACGCCCCTAAGCCTAAAATCACCCAACGGAGATAACGGACCAACGAAATTCCATTTTGAGGCCGTATTCACACTACTCCGACTACGGTCCAAATTCTAAAGCTTAAACTCTCATTTAGGGACTAAGTGTCCCAAAACACTCCAAAATCCAAAACAAACCTTCCCGAAAAATTACAATAGCAGAAAAAACATGGGGAATGCAGTTAATAAGGGATCAGGGCATAAATTCTTAAAATGACCGACCGGGTCGTTACATCCTCCCCTCTTAAAACATTCGTTCGTCCTTGAATGAGCATAGAGACATACCTAAAGTAGTAAAGAGATGAGGGTAATGACTGCGTATATCTTGCTCGGTCTCCTAAGTCACCTCTTCGACCGGATAACCCCGTCACTGAACCTTCACAGATGCAATGTTCTTTGACCTCAGCTTCCGAACTTGCCTGTCCAATATTACCACCAGCTCCTCAACATAACATAGATCCTTGTCCAACTAGACTGAATTGAAATCCAACAGATGTGACGGATCACCGTGATACCTCCGGAGCATCGAAACATGAAATACCGGATGAACTCCAGCTAAGCTAGGAGGTAAGGCAAGCTCATAAGCAACCTCCCCAACACGTCTCAATATCTCAAAAGGACCAATAAACCTCGAACTCAACTTCCCTTTCTTCCCAAACCTCATAACGCCCTTCATAGGTGAACCCGAAGCAAGACCCGCTCTCCAACCATATAGGAAACATCACGAACCTTTTGGTCCGCGTAACTCTTCTGTCTGGACTGGGATGTACGGAGTCTATCCTGAATCACCTTAACCTTCTCCAAAGCATCCTGAACCAAGTCTGTGCCCAATAATCTTGCCTCACCCGGCTCAAACCAACCCATCGGGGATCTACATCGCCTACCATATAAAGCCTCATATGGTGCCATCTGAATGTTGGACTGATAATTGTTATTGTAGGCAAACTCCACCAGTGGCAAGAACTGATCCCAAGAACCTCCAAACTCTATCACACACGCACAGAGCATATTCTCAAGAATTTGAATAGTGCGCTCGAACTGTCCGTCCGTCTAGGGGTGAAATGTTGTGCTCAACTCCACCCGAGTACCTAACTCATGCTGTACGACCCTCCAGAACCATGATGTGAACTGAGTACCTCTGTCTAAAATGATGGAAACTGGAATACCATGTAGACGAACAATCTTCGGGATGTAAATCTCCGCCAACCGCTCCGAAGAATAGGTAGTACACATAGGAATGAAGTGCGCGGACTTGGTCAGCCGATCCACAATCACCCAAATGGCATCGAACTTCTTCAAAGTCCATGGGAGTTCAACTACGAAGTCCATGGTGATCCGCTCCCAGTTCCACTCTGGAATCTCTATCTAATGAAGCAACCCACCCGGTCTCTGGTGCTCATACTTTACCTACTAACAATTGAGGCACCGAGCTACAAACCCAACTATATCTTTCTTCATCCGCCTCCACCAGTAATGCTGCCTCAAATCCTGGTATATCTTCGCAGCACCCGGATGGATGGAATACCGTGAACTATGGGTCTCCTCTAGAATCAACTCCCGAAGCCCATCAACATTGGGTACACATACCCGACCTTGCATCCTCAATACCACGTTATCACCAATAGTCACATCTCTGGCATCACTGTGCAGAACTTTGTCCTTGAGGACAAGAAAATGAGGGTCATTATACTAACGCTCCCTGATACGATCAAATAAGGAAGACTAAGATACCACATAAGCTAAAACCCGACTAGGCTCCGAAAGATCCAATCTCACAAACTGGTTGGCTAAGGCCTGAACATCCATCACCATGGGCCTCTCCGCTGCTGGTAAATAAGGCAAACTCCCCAAACTCTCCGTCCGATGACTCAAAGCATCGGCCACCATATTGGCCTTGCCCGGGTGGTACAAGATAGTGATATCATAGTCCTTCAGCAACTCCAACCACCTCCTCTAGTGCAAATTAAGGTCCTTCTGCTTGAACAGGTACTGCAAACTCCGATGATCAATATAAATCTCACAAGGAACACCGTACAAATAATGATGCCAGATCTTCAAGGCGTGAAAAATAGCAGCTAACTTGAGATCATGGACAGGATAATTCTTCTTATGTACCTTTAACTGTCTGGATGCGTAGGCAATCACCATACCGTCGTGCATCAATATCGCTCCGAGGCCAATCCTCGAGGCATCACAATAGACAGTATAAGACCTCGAACCTGTAGGCAATATCAATACTAGGTCTATAGTCAAAGATATCTTGAGCTTCTGGAAGCTCGCCTCACACTCTCCCGTCCACTGGAACGGAGCACCCTTCTGGGTCAGCCTGGTCATAGGTGCTGTAATAGATGAAAACCCCTCAACAAATCGACGGTAATAACACGCCAAGCTAAGAAAACTGCGGATCTCTATAGCTGAGGATGGTCTGGGCCAACTCTGCACTGCTTCCACTTTCTTCGAATCCACCCGTATACCCTCACTCGATACCACGTGACCCAAGAAAGCCACGGAATCCAACCAAAACTCACATTTTGAGAACTTTGCATATAATTTCTTTTCCCTCAAAGTTTGAAGCACTGTCCTTAGGTGCTGCTCATGATCTTCCTGACTCCAGGAATACACCAGAATATCATCAATAAAGACAATGATGAACGAGTCAAGATATGGCCGGAACACACTGTGCATCAAATGCATAAAGGCTGCTAGGGCATTGGTCAGCCCAAATAACATAACAAGGAACTCGTAATGACTATACCAAGTCCGGAAAGCAGTCTTCGGGATATTTGGCTCTCGAATCTTCAATTGATGGTAACCCGAATGCAAGTCAATCTTAGAAAACACTCGTGCACCCTGTAACTGGTCAAACAGATCATCAATACGAGGAAAAGGATATCGGTTCTTCACTATAACTTTGTTCGACTGGCGATAATCAATGCACATACGCGTAGAACCATCCTTTTTCTTCACAAACAAGACAGGAGCACCCCAAGATGATACACTGGGATAGTCAGCGTCAAGGTTTTGGCGTGACAATCAAGAATAGCATAATGAGGCGACAACCAGTCCATGCCCAAGATAACATCAAAATCTACCATACTGAGCAATAACAAATCGACGCTGGTCTCAAAACCATTAAGAGCAACCAAACACAACCGATAAACGTGGTCCACAACAAGAGAATCTCCCACAAGAGTAGAAACATAAACAGGGGAACTCAAAGAATCCCGAGATACACCCAAATGCGGGGCAAAATAAAAAGACACATAATAATAAGTAGAGCCTGGATCGAATAAACTGATGCGTCCCTATGATAAACCAGGACAATACTTGTGATGACAGAATCGGAGGTGACAACCTCGGTGCGGGTAGGAATGGCATAATATCTGGCCTGGCCTCCCTCTCTAGGGCGACCTCTACCTCCCCGACCTCCACATCTAGCTGGTTGGGCAGGTGGGGTAACAACTGGTGCTGAAATCATAGCCTGAGAACTCTGCGGGGCACGTTGTGGCTGAGAAGTCTGTGTAGGTGCACCCCTCCTAAGTCTGGGGCAATCCCTAACCATATGGCGTGTGTCACCACACTCAAAACAATCTCTGGAGGATGTGGTGGATGTGACTGGCTCGGGCCAAGTTTGTTGGACTAACCACTAAAATCACCCCGCGCATGAGGCGTACTAGATACTGGAGGTACATAATAAGGCTCCTGAGGTCTAGGAGGAGCTGGAATACCACTGGCTGCTGGAAGAGCTGAATGAACGGGGCGACTCATATAACCCTTACCATGATGAACTGCAGCTGGAGCACGGGCACCAGAATAATGGCCCGACTCTCGAGACCTCTTGGCCTCCCTCTCCTCTCTATCCCGAGCATGCATACCCTCCACTCTCCTAGCAATGCTCACCACCTGCTGATAAGAAATATCCATCTCCAACTCACGAGCCATGCTAGACCTGATGCTGGGAATGAGCCCCTCAATAAACCGGCGAACCCTTTCACGAACTGTAGCAACCAAGGTTGGTGCATGCCTAGCCAAGTTAGTGAAACGGACAACATACTCTGAAACAGTCATAGTGCCCTGGCGCAAATACCCAAACTCTGCGCGCTATGAGTCCCTAAGGCTCTGAGGAACAAAATCTCTCAGGAACATATCTGAAAACTGAGTCCAAGTAAGGGATGCTACCTCAACTGGATTGTCCAACTCAAAAGTATGTCACCACTGGTAGGCCACTCCTCGAAGCTAGAAGGCAATGAAAGAAACCCCACTCGATTATGATATACTCATAGTACAAAGGATACGGTGACACTCCTCCAGAAATCCTAGGGCATTATCTGGTGCTAAACCACTGAATACAGGAGGCTTATACTTTTTGAACCTCTCAAGCCTCCGCTGCTCATCCTCTGAAGTCATTGTCCTGTCCTCGGGCTGATCTGGGACTATAGGTGGTACCGGTATAACCTCTGGGATCTGATCAACCTAGACCCGCTGCTCAAGAGTGGGGGCGGCAGGAGTCTGTGCTCCTCCCCTGGCCTGGGATGTGGCTGCAACAAGGGGAATCAACCCTACCTGAGCTAGAGTGGTGTACATGCTTACGAACTGTGCAAGAATATCCTGAAGAGCTAGAATAGTAGTAGCAGTAGGCGTATCAGGTGCCTGGACTCTGGCCGGAGCTGCTGGTGTCTCCTCGGTGGCAGCTCGTGCGGGTGCTCTAGCTACAGCACGGGTGCGTCCTCGGCCTCTACCCCGGACCCGACCTCTGACGGCTCTAGCAGGGGGCACAGGTGCCTGGTCATCTCCGGTAGCACATGTCCTCACCATCTGTGAGAGAATAGAAGACAGAAGTTTAGAGTTGTGATATCAAAAATCTCTCACGACAAGGAAATCAAATGAAGTGGAATTTTCCTAGCAGTTATATAGCCTCTCACATATAAGTACAGACGTCTCTGTACCGATCCGTGAGACTCTAATAAACTGGCTTGTGATTCATGACTCCTATAAACCTAGAGCTCTAATACCAACTTGTCACGATCCCGGTTTGCCCTCCGTGAACTGTCATGACGGCACCTAGTCTTTACGACTAGGTAAGCCTAACAATTTGCGGAAAAAGGAAACGAAAGATAAAACCAATCAAAAACTACGGAATAAACATAAATAAAACGTTTAAGATGCCTTTCGGCATATACACTATTAACTCTCTAATTGAAACAACTTCCAAAACCCGGAATCTCATGAAATCACAAGCTAAGGATACTACATAGTGCTCTAAACCCAGAATGTCTAAATCAAAGTAAATATAGAAGGGCTATAACTACAAGAGAGAATAGAGAGGAACTCCTCGCTCTGCGGACACGGCAGATATACCTCGAAGTCTCTGAAGAATCGCCTCGCCTCAAGGATGGTAGGGTTGAGCCGAAGAACCTGGATCTGCACATGAAAAACATGCGCAGAAAGGGCATGAGTACACCACAATAGTACCTAGTAAGTGCCAAGCCTAACCTCGGTCGAGTGGTGACGAGGAAGGTCAAGGCCCTACCGATTATACAAATATATATATAAGGAAATGAAACAATATGAAGTAACACAGGATAATAAGAATAACAACAACTACAACAGATAGAAAAATCACAGAAAGAATATGGCTCCACACAGAGATAGCAACCGGGGATCTCCCAGGATACCATCCTGTAGTCCCCAAATGTAAATATCCAGTGGATCTCATGGGTGTTGTCCCGTAGTCCAACTTATAATGCGAAGGGGATCTACCAGAATACCAATCTGTAGTCCCAAATATCAATATCCAGTATAGGGGGAATCTACCGGGTGTAGTCCCATAGTTCCAATGTAAATGTGCAGGGGTATCTACCGGAATACCGATCCGTAGTCCCAAAGTAAACAAGCAGGGGGATCTCCCGGGATATTGTCTTGTAGTCCCAAAGTAAACACACAACAACAACACGAAGAATACTATATTCAATCCAATTTCATACCAAGGAAAAACAGGTATTTCTAACCTAGCATGCTGCATAGAATTCAAATAAAATAGTTTGAACAAGTAAAGCAATTAAGTCACTTAGACATGCTTCCCTAAACTAACAGTAGGCTTAAATTGCAAGTAATGTACAACAAGGAAGAAACCACAATTATAGTTACATAATGAAAACAAGATTTTTCAACAATTAACACATGTACGCACTCGTCACCTCACGTACAAGGCATTTCATATATCAACAATTCCCCTAAGGAGAGTTCCCCTACACAAGGTTAGGCAAGTCACTTACCTCGAACCCGCTCAATCAACTCAATACCATGTTCTTGCCATGAGTATCCGACTCCAAAAGGCTCAAATATATTTAAAGTAATTGCATAATGTAAATAATACTTCAAGTAAGTAATTCGACTAATTAATTCAAAGCTAACACGCAAAATTAAGAAAATTGCCTAAAAAGCCTCCCGGGGCCATATATCGGAATCGAGTAGAATTTACTAATTCGAAATCCTCATACTACCACGAGTTCATACATACCAAATATACCAAAATCTAACCACAAGTGACCCCTCAAATCCCTAAATTTAGGTCTCCAATTCCCAAGCCCTAAACCCCCAAGTTTGCTACTGATTTTTCTATAAATTTCAAGCTTACAATGTTAAAATTCATCATAGAAACAAGTTTAGGGTCCAAAAACCTTACCTCCACGAAATCCTCTTCAATTCCCTCTTCAATTTGCTCTCCAAAGTTCTCTCCCAAATGAAATATGGTGAAAAACCATTAAAAATCGCGAAGGGACAAATATATATGTTCTGCCCCAGCTAAACCGCTTCTGCAGTTGAAATCTCGTACCTACGGTCCCAGGTGCGCATCTGCACAAATCACTTAAGCGCCCCAGACCGCACCTGCGATCCAACTTCCGCACCTGCACTACCGCAGGTGCACTCAATCCTGCATCTGCGGTTCCAGCGCCTCTTGCCCATTTCCACATCTGCGACCCTATTGCGCTTCTGCGGGCCCGCACCTGCCGTTCCCAAGCCGCAGGTGCAGTTATGATAGACTTCAGCAGCTTCAACTGCAAATTTCCAACTCCAACTTCCTGTCAACCATCTGAAATCACCCCGAGGCCCTCGGGACCCCAACTAAAAGCACGAACAGGTCATATACCGCATCCAAACTTATACCAATATTCGAAATACCTAAAACCACATCGAATCAACCCAATAACACCGGATTCAAGCCTAAGATTCAAAAAACTTCCGAATTACGCTTTTGATCAAAAAGTCTATCAAACCTCGTCCGAATGACCTGAAATTTTGCACACACGTCACATTCAACACTACGGAGCTACTTCAACTCTTGAAATTCCATTCCGAACCCTAGGTCAAAATCTCACTATCGAACCAGAAAATTTAAAAATTCAACTTTCGACATTTAAAGCGTAATTAAGCTACGGACCTCCAAAACACAATCCGAACACATCCTTAAGCCTGAAATCATCCAACAGATCCAACGGAATTCTATTTCGAGGCCGTCTTCATACTACTATGACTACGATCCAAATTCTAAAGCTTAAACTCTCATTTAGGGACTAAGTGTCCCAAAATACTCCGAAATCCAAAACGAACCTTCCCGAAAACTTACAATAGCAGAAACAAACACGGGGAATGCAGTTAATAGGGGATCGGCGCGTAAATTATTAAAATGACCGGCCGAGTCGTTACAATATTGATTTACTCTTTTGTGGAACAAGGTTTCTGTTATCTGTTACAACCATGTTTGCACTTCCCTGTTGCTTTTGTGCTCCCTAATCAGCTACAGCTTGCCCCATAGTCTTCACTTGTGCCCCCTCAGGGGCTGTTTGTTTCTTCTCCCCTGAACCCTCCTAGTTCCAGTGTTCCTCTTCTTCCTACTAATATCTACCGCATGACCATATTTGTGGCAATGGGTGTATAACGTTGGTTTTAATCATAGGAAACCTTCTTCTCAATTAACATCCCTCTTTCATTAACAAATCTCATATTTTCTGGTAAGATAGCCCCCATTTTAACCTCAACTAACATCCTCGCAAAGTTAAGTCCATTCTTCTTCTCAGTATTATGATCCACCATCATTTGCCTCCCTACCAGACTCCCTATTTTACTCAGAGCCTAAGGACTCCAGTACTTAAAATCTAGTCCTGGAAACCTAATCCATATAGGGACTGTATTTAGTTCATCTCTTGTAAACTCCATTTCAGGCTCCCACGCTTTCACAATGAACAACTTATTATCAAAGTGATAGATTCATCCTTTAATAGCATCATTCTTCCCAACAATTGTATCAAATCTTACTAAGATTATCCCATTCTTAAGCATAGTAATTTTATTAATTCCATGCTTAGCCCATAGACTTTGTATGAAGCCCTTGATTACTTCAAATGGAGGATGATCCCCCAATACATAACATACAATTGCATTTTTCCAATACTCTATCTCTGAGCTAATATCCCCCTTTTCAATTTCTACAATAGGAGACTCACCTTTCATTGTGGGAGCCACACACTCTAATTTGAACCCAACATTTGACACTTTAGCAATGTCGAAATTATCCCAAGCTGATTTTCTCGACTGCAATTGAGATGCCTCCTCTTCCACTTGATCTGCCCATGACTTCCTACCACAACTGATTGACTCAATCTGCTTGCTACTTGATGCAGTTCCTACTACCTCAGCCCAAATCTGTTGGGCTTGTTTCACTGTTACATTGGGGTGAGGAAGAATTGGATCCTCAACTGGTACTTCCTTCGCCTTCTGAGTTTGTGAGCTTGATTCCTTCCCTGAATTTGCATTTCCCGTCCTTGCCTTAACTAGGATCTCATATCAATATTCATTCGAGCTCGAAGTTGATGTTTCTACTAGTACTAGATTATCATTCCTCCTTCGTTGCGTTGCCACCTGTGATGCCTTAGATTCCTGGGCCATTAGAGCTTTCTGAGAAGGGATGCGCTCCCTCTGGATGGCGTAGTTTAGTTAACATACGCCCAGAGAGAAGCAGCCATTCAAGAAAGCTTATATACAGCTACAAGCCCATTATTTAAAAAAATAGGTTGGATAATGAACTTTTTAAAAAAGGGTCAAATATGGATAAAAACCATATTATCCATTTAAAAATGGATAACCAATGGGTAACTAATAGATAGCCAATGGGTATAACATTTACATTTGTAAAGCCTCAAATTGGGGAGTTCCTCAAGTTAGGGAGATTAAGAATTCTCCCAAAAGTGATCATATGCAAGAAGTCATGGATAATATGGTTACCCATATTATCCACCGGTTAACCCATTTTTTATCCGTATTAAATATGTGTCGGGTCGGATAATTGATCCGTTTTTTCATTACCCATTTTTTACCTGAACCATATCCAATCCAACCCGTCCGTTTTTCACTCCTAATTTGACGAAAATATTACTTTAGATCATGGTCTAAGAGATACATAAGTAACAAAGAGAATTTAAAAAATGGTCATTTACTAAACAGCTACAACAAAAAGGAACAACCTGCATAAAAAAGTGAAAATGGCGTGGGATAGCCACTATTTAAGGTGATATTTATTTTTTATCCAGCAATTCTAATATTGAGCAAAAATAGCCACAACTCTATTAAAATTAATATGAAAAGATATTTTTACCCTTTCTTCCATAGAACCGGAGCCCCGACAATGGCGAGAAGCACAAGACAATCACAATTACCGGCGACCATCAGAACAACAACAACAACAACAATAACCCTAACCCGAAACAATTCATTGGAATCCTCCTCTTCATCGTCGTCCGAACAGCAGGAGCAACATACAACAGGAACCCTAACTCTGAAACTGAAACAGAAGAAGAAGAGCGTTTCGTGGAAGCCAAGTACAGTGGATAACAAGTTCCTCAACAAGAAGAGCTCTAAGATTTGTTGTATATTTCACAAGGAAAAGCCTTTTGATGAGGATGACAACGATGGCGATGAAATTGTGAATCAATCAAATAAGAAGTAACTATTGGTACAAGCTCAAAAGTTAAGGATAATAGGTCCTGAACTTTCCTTAACTTAGGCTAAGAAGCCCAAATGTTAAGGATAATAGGTCTTGAATTTACAGTTACAAGTTCAAAAGTTAAGGACAATAGGTCCTGATGTTTTGAATTTAGACTAACAATCTCAAAAGTTAAGGACAATAGGTCTTGAACTTAGGCTAAGAAGCCCAAAAGTTAAGGACAATAGGTCCTGAACTTAGACTAACAAGCTCAAAAGGTAAGGACACTTGGTCCTGAACTTACAGTTACAAGCTCAAAAGTTAAGAACATGTAGTCCTGAAGTCCTGAAGTTAAGTTCAAAAGTTAAGGACATGTAGTCCTGAACTTAGAGTTCCAAGTTCAAAAGTTAATGATATGTAGTCCTGAACTTAGAGTTACAAGTTCAAAAGTTAAGGATATGTAGTCCTGATGTCCTGAAGTTAAGTCCAAAAGTTAAGGACATGTAGTCCTGATGTCCTAAAGTTAAGTTCAAATGCTAAGGATATGAGCAGAAGGGTATTTTTGTCCGGGCAGTTAAAGTTTATTAAAACAGTGGCTAAAGACTAAAGATATTTTAAACTGTAACGACCCGGCCTGTCGTTTTGAGAATTATAGCCCCATTTCCCCCCATCTATGCTTCATTATGTATTGTTCAGTTGTGTTGAGTTGTATCGAGTTGGTAGGTTTGGGTTTGGAGTAGTTTTGGAGTGAAATGAACACTTAGTCTCTTAGTTAGAAAGCTAAGTTAGAAAAGTCAATCGAAAGTTGACTTATGAGTAAATGAATTCGGATTTGGATTTTATAATTCGATTAGCTTTGTTGGGTGATTTTAGACTTAGGAGTGTGTCCAGAATATAATTTGGAGGTCTGTGGTAGAATTAGGCTTGAATTGGCGAAAGTTGGAAGTTTAGAAGTTCTTAGGCTTGAATTCGAGATTGATTTAGTGTTTTGGTGTTGTTTGGGTGTTCCGGAGGTTCGACTAAGTTTGGCTAGTGATATATGACTTGTTGGAATTATTGGTTGAGGTTCCGAGGGCCTCGGGTGAGTTTCGAATAGGCTTGGGTTGTGTTGCGCTCGTTTTTCTTATGTTTCGACGCCGTTGCTTCAAGCATAAATGATATCATATTGAACAAATGAGCTCCGATTTCTTTTCTTTTTTTATTGAAGCATTAGATCCGTATCGTAATTACCCGTAGCAAAAAGAATGATCGAATTTGGACATCGTATGAGGATTTTAGGATCATTTTACTAAGAATTAAGTTGCCAGATTTTTTCCAGATTAATTACGAAATTGCCACTGACGGCGTATTTAAAAATCTACACTATTTGTAAATATTAAAACCTACATATCTCATTCATTATAAGGTCAAATTGAGTGATTCAAAAGTTAAAATTGACTAGAATTTCACAAGAAATTCATTGGAGGTATAAAATATAAGTTTTGGAATCGTCTGGCATGAGAAACAAGGCATAATATCTGGCAAAAAAATATATAAAACTAGGGTTTGTTCATTCGATCATATTTTGAGCTGGGGAGCTCGGATTTGAGCGATTTTTGAGGCGATTTTCACCATATGGATTGGGGTAAGTGTTCTATACTCGGTTTTAGTTATATTTCATGAATCTATCATCATTTTTGGGATTTGATTGATGATTTCAAAGTGAAATTGAGGGAGTTAGGGTTTGAGTTTTGGAGAGTTTTAAGTGAGGATTTGAGAGACCAAACGGAGTCCAATTTTGATAAATTTTATATGGTTAGACTCGGGAGAGAACGAGGTTTATGGTTATGCCATTTTTGACTGATTCCGAGACGCGGTCCCGGGGGCTGAATTTTTGCCGATTTCGGATTTTTGGCATATTTTGTAGTTTTTATTGTGGAATTCAATTCTTTAGCACATGGTGATGGTATTAATCTGATTATGGTTAGATTTGGAGCTTTTGGAGACCGAGTCTAGAGACGAGGGCATCCCGGAGTAGGATTTTATGTGGTTGAAGTAAGTAACAGTTTTAACTCTGTCTTTGAGGGTATAAACCCCGGAGAATTTGATATCGTGTGACTATTTGGAGGTGATACCCACGCTAGGTGATGGGCATGTGAGTGTATACCTCGAGGGATTGAGATTTGGTCTGTCCCGTGAGGCCTCATGGTCATCATCTATGTTTAGATAGTTACTTGTTGCTGAACTTGTTTGCCTTCGTGTTAGAGATCATGCTTAGGCTTTATTCATGCTCACATTATTTGTACTCAATCATAGAAATTATTGTACATGTTTACCTCAGTCTCTATTATTTTCTAATATGTTGTGATACTTGATGTGGGTTGTGTTCCCTTATTTGTTGATGATGGTGAGGCTAGTGAGGTATATGATTAAGTGAGACCGAGGGCCTGGTTGTGAGGATATTAATACCATAGCATGTGAGTTGTCCGCGTAGCACGTGAGTTGGCCATGCTGGTCCAGGTATTTATACCATAGCACGTGAGTTGACCATGCAGATCTAGATATTGATATGATGGCCTGGTTGTGAGGATATTAATACTTTAGTGCGTGAGTTGTCCGCGTAGCACGTGAGTTGACCGTGCAGGTCCAGGTATTTATGCCATAGCGCGTGAGTTGTCCGCGTAGTACGTGAGTTGACCGTGCAGATCCAAGTATTGATATGATGGCACGTGAGTTGTCCGTGCTTAGCGCCTGGGCTTTGGGATCCCCTCCGGAGTCTGTACACACCCCTAGTGACCGCAGAATGTTGAGTGTATTGAGTGTTAAGTGTTGAGTGCTGAGTGTGAATGTTGAGTGATGGAGTGACATTGCTATGAAGTTGCATTTACTTTTGTTGTTGCTGCATTTATCTGTTAAATTTCTTTGTGGTATTTACTGAGTTATGAAATTTACCTGTTTATTCATGTTTATTTTTTTAAAAATTGTGAAAATAAATAATCAGACTGTTTTACTTAGCTCGTCACTACTGCTCAATTCCTTAGTTATTTCTGTTACTACTGAGGTGGTTGTACTCATACTACACCCTGCACTTTATGTACAGATCCAGGTGAGTTAGAGCGCGGCGATCGTTGAGTTCAGGTCGGCTATCTGTGAAGATTGCAAGGTAGTTGCTAGTGTCTGCAGGACCTTGTTACTCCTCTTGTCATTTCTTCTTTTGGACAGTTAGACAGTTTATATATCTTAGTTCATAGTTTTAGACGCTCATGACTTAGTGATACCACAATGTTTGGGGTTGGCTTCCGTATTTTTATATTAATTATATTTAGAGTTGATTTAGTTTATGAGAAATTTAAATATTGGTATTGTTTTATTAAATCCTTACAATTAACTAGTAGTAATATTTTGGGAAATAGGTTTGCCTTGTAACACGATAGGCACCATCACGACCATGGTTAGATTTTGGGTCGTGACATAAATAGTGGCTTAAAAGTAAATACATGTATTATTAGTGGCTAACCGTGCACTTCCCCCCATAAAAACTTGAATAGCTTTGCCATTAAGGATGGCCCAAAACTAGGTATCTTTCCATTTAGGGCTGACGTGAAACACATGTAAAAATTCACGGGGCACCCAAATAACTTATACCCATTTTTTAAAAAACTTTTAACTTGTACCCACTTTTTAAACAACTTCAGCCCCCTTTCTCTCCGTCTCCACCTCAAAGTCTTATCTTTTCTTTTTCCAGAAGTAAGGTTCATCCCTATCTGCTTCTTCTTATTTCTCCGGTGAGTCCTATAAATTTTCAATCATTTTTTCCTTTTCGCCGACACCCTCATCTGTAAAGGTTCTATCTTGATAAGAATAATAATAGTGAAAATACGATTATTCTTAAATACAAATAATACTCACTGTGAGCACGTGATTTTTGCCCTATATGAATTACTCCTATAAAATATCAGAAAATAATTTTACCCAATTTTTGCACTTTTATAGGATTTTTTGTAGAATTTTATTAATTATTTGCATTTTTGTGCATATTAATTTCCATTAAAAATCAAAAACTACCAAAAATACCATGCATTGCATTTAGATTTTGGGTTCACATTTTAGGATTAGATAATTAATTAATTGTTTTATTAAAAATGAAAATCACAAAAATTGGCTTACTTTTGCATTTTTAGCCTTTTAATTTTAAATTAGTATTTTCCTCTTTTAATTTAGGAGTAATTAATTTTTATAAATATTATACTAGATAATTGGTTTAATTTTGCAAATTAATTCAATTTAGGGATTTGATTTAAGTTTTGTTTAATTAGTTAAAAAGGGAAAAAGGAAAAAAGAAGAAGAAGCAATCAAAAAAAAGGAAATTTAGAAAGGAAAGGGGCTGCTAGGCCCAACCCTTTTGACCCAAAACTCAATATACCCGCCCAGACCCACGCCCGTCTGCCCCCTGAACCTGACCTATTCCCCAAATATACACAAAGATATGCAGAGCCCTAAATCAAACGACCCAAACGACGGGAATATTGTTCCTCTTCTCCAAAACGAATCCAAGCCCTAATTCAGTCCAAAACCATGGCGAGTGAGCCCCAATCTCACAACCATGTGTTTCCTCCTTCTCTCCTCTTGCCATTTCTAACCGTTTCTGACAGATTCCCTCTCCCTCACATGCTCTCTTGGATTATCTTCAGATTTTTGCCCTCCAAACGGAAA
Source organism: Nicotiana tabacum (assembly GCF_000715075.1). Lineage (NCBI taxonomy): Eukaryota > Viridiplantae > Streptophyta > Magnoliopsida > Solanales > Solanaceae > Nicotiana > Nicotiana tabacum. The sequence goes on from NC_134085.1 coordinate 187,923,163, forward strand.
TGAGGAAAAATGGGGAGCGTTAGATTGGATTCAAGTCAATCTATTCCCTCCATTTGCCCCTTTTTTCATCAGAAAGGGGTAAAAATCGGATGTGGAAGGGGGATTTTTGTTTTAGAGGTTTCTTGGGGAGAAAGGGAGAAAGTTCGAGAAGCCTGAAAGATATATAAAGGAGATGTTATTTTCAGAAAAGGGGGGGGTTCGGAAAAACAGGGAAATTGAAGAATTTGTTTTTCTGGAGTTTTGTTTTGGTTTCCTTCTTCTTTTTTTTTAGAAATCAAAAACGAAAAGTGTTCTTGTTACTTGTTTCTTTCAACTCTGAATCTGGGTTCAAAAATGGAAGTGATCTGAATTATTGTTGCGAACTCGCCGGAGTTGAGGTTGCTCTGTTCGTGGTTCTGTTTCATTGTTTGTGTTTTCAGTTCGGGCTTTGTTGTTGTTCCTCTCGTTGAAATTTTGGAGCAAAACTTGAATTCTTCTGTTATTAGTGAAAGAATTTCTGATTTCAGGTTCATTTCTCCTCCATTCACTTAATCTGATTAGTTATGGGTTAAGTTAACATGTGCCATTGGGTTTACTGATTTCCTGTTAGTTGGTTATCTTAATTTGGCTGTTGGTTTCTGCCTTGTTTTCTTCTGTTAATTTCTGCGAGTATTAAAGTAGATTTTAAATTTGTTTGGACTCATGGCTGCTATAACACCATAGGGTGAATCTATGTTCTATCTCATTGACTGGTAAATTTGAGTCAAATGGCATGTAGTAATGTCTGAGATGAGGTTCGCTGCATTCATTTGTTTGAATTCTTCCTTTGCAGCATGGATAGTTAATCAATCATATTAATTCGTATTCGATTTCACTGGAATGCCAAGCTGTTCTTCATGTATGTCTGTACCAAATGCATTTCTGCCTATTTCAAGCCTACCAATTTGTTTAGTTTCAATTACCCCCATTTGAGCAGTAAATCGAGCTGATACATGCAATATTTTGGGACATTTGTTTGAACTGTTAGCTTGCTGAAAATCTGCCTTGTTTTGCACTATTTAGGCAGTAGATCTGCACAGTTTTGAGTGCAGATTCTGCACTATTAGCCCTCGTTATTGAATCTGTCTTGGTTTAATTGATATCTCTCATGTTGTGCCATTAAATGAACTTAATCATTTGACTTGAATCCGATTTTGAAGCAATTTTAAAGGCGGAACGGAGTTTTGTACTCTATGTTCCTGAGAAATGAGATTTTCAGTTTACTTTTCAATATGAAACAATCTTGAGGGGTATATTAAACTCACTGTGAGTTGTGCATTTGGAGTTTTTTGTTGTCCTCATTGTCCTTTCAGTTGTGAACTATTTCACTGGTTAAGAAGGTAGTAGTGAGCTTGTTTACAGCATAGGATTCTGCATGCGTAATTTGAAACTGTAATTTCTAGCTTGCTATAGCTATTGTTGTCTGTGAATCCTCCTATTTGATAAACTTGCTATGCGCTAGAAGGTCAGATCACGCTATACAACTGGGCTAACCATTACTTTGGCTGGTTATGTGAGTTGAAATTAGTCATTGCTACTGCACTTGAATTTCACTCTATTTCACCTCTATGTTCACTGATTATTCTCATGTCAAAGGAATTTCCATATATTTTTGAGTCACATTCTTTTCCTTTGTTGTTGTACTACTAAAACATGAAGAATTGAATTGGTGCTTACTTCTAAGTTGTCTTGTTTCTTTGGCTTGTTTACTGCAATTGTTGGCATTTCATGGTTAGGCGGATCTATGAGCATATAATTAGATCATCACGACTACGGGTACGGTTCCCGTGATGTAGTTGCGGTGATTGATTTCGCATTAGCTCCAAATATGAATATCCTAGTTCATTTAGTTGAAAAGTTTGGAGGCGTGTCATTCATACATTTGAAATACATAGTTTATGACCCTCCGAAATTTATTTCAAGTTTTCCTTTAAAAATTGGAATCGAGGTGTGCCGTGCCAAATAAAATCTCAAAATGCATGGCCCTCATTTAATTAATTTTAAAACCTTTAGAAATCGAGATGTGCCATTAGCGAATTTTCCATGGCCCTCGCAAACTTGAAAGTGCGTAGTTGTTTTAGGCGCGTAATTTAAATTACTTTCCTAAATTCGGGCGTGCATTTATATGACCCAAATCCAAATCTCAAGAACGTTAGATAAAATGTATCATGGACCGCGGGTGCATTTATGTGACGTGGTTCAAGACGTGTTTAGATGACGTTGAATCTGTCCTAAAACTAATTAAATAAAAGCGGTTATAAAGTTAAAATTGAACCATAGGCTAAAACATGTATTAAAATTAAATAATAGGCCAATTATAACAGTTGAGCGACCGTGCTAGAACCACAAAACTTGGGTGCCTAACACCTTCTCCCGGGTTAACAGAATTCCTTACCTAGATTTCTGTGTTCGCGGACTATAAAACAGAGTCAATCTTTCCTCGATTCGGGATTTGAAACCGGTGACTTGGGACACCATAAATTATTATCCCAAGTGGCGACTCTGAATCTTTAAATAAATAAATCCCATTTCGATTGTCACTTTAAGTTGGAAAAAACTCCTTTATACCCTTTACGAGGGTGTAAGAAAAAGGAGGTGTGACAGCTCTGGCGACTCTGCTGGGGAAAGAACCCAGAATCTCTGGTTCAGAGTTCAGAATTCGAGCTTAGATGAATTGTTATATTTGGCTTTATCTGTTATCTAATTTTATTACATGTTTGGGCCTAATGTGCTAAATGTTTCTTTTACCGCTTTGATATTATCTGAACTGTATATAAACTGCTACGAAACCCTTCTCTTCTCATCTTCGGGGATGTGCACGCTGGCCATGACTCCCTATTCTGTTAGTGTCATACCTTGAAATAAGAAAGAGGCTCGGACAAGTTACTAAGCCGGATGGCCTTTTGGTTCCCGGTACGTAGCCCTCTCCTCGGCTCGAGTTGTCCGCTCGGGTACACAAGTCTAGAACAAATACCCAGGTTTTGAACATAGAATAACTCAGCCTCATGCCAGATCCCTAGTAGGAACGTTTGTTTGCATCATGTGCATTTGACTTTGGAGACTCAACACATGGGTTGGGTCTGTCTAGGACAGGTGTACCCTAAATGAAAAGACTATCTTGATGCATCTTACTTGCTACTTGTGCATTCATTTTCTTCAGATTTGCATGTTGACCGGCTTATAGGGGAAAAGTTGAGAGAAGGAAAGTCAATGTGAGGGCTGAGAGAGATAAATGTCTGTTTTTGAAAAACCAATATCCAAAATATACTGAAACTCTGTCGAAATTTCGAAAAAAGGGTTTTTTGAAAATAGTTGGTTTTTGTTTTGTCAAAATTGCCCGAACTATGCCAGTTTGATTCTCACCGAATGTGGGATACGTAGGCAACCCTCATCGGGTCCAACTTCCCTTTTGCAAAAATAGCCCAAAAAGAACAAAAAATTTATTTTATTTTAAATAAGCAGGACGATCCCATTTTTGTCTAAAATAGTCGAATGTCCCTAAAAGGACACCGGAAGGCTGTTTTAGCAAGAACAACCACCTTTGGTCTCTTTTTCGAATTTTTGGTCGGTTGGCAAGCACAGCCTTAAAATCTTCTCCCCGGAAATGCTAAAAGGCCGTATTTGCAAAGCCGGGTTTTATTTTGAAATGATAATTTGAAAAAATATTAACTTTTTTTGAGTCAAATGAGTCATGATTTTGCTTAATCACCCTAATAAATGTGCAGAATGAGCACGAGTCAAAATTTGCCAATAACAGTCATGAACAAGATCCCTTTGGAGTTGAGTATGTGGTGGGAAGATGTGGGTAAATCAGGGCAAGATAAGGTCAATCTATACTTGGGAGATCTCACCGGGTTGTTGAAGATCAGGCCTAAAGGAGACATCATAAAGGCGTTGGTTACATTCTAGGACCCGACCCATAAAGTGTTCCATTTCTCAGATTTTGAACTTACCCCAACTTTGGAAGAAATAGCCGGATATATTGGGAGCACTGAGGTTCTTATGAGACACAAATATCTTATTGCTCTAAGAGTCGTCGCTGTGCACAGGTTCCTAGATTCCTTAAAGATAAGAAGGGGGTCCACAACCCAGATTTGGCAGCTAGTTTTTCCACTCCGTAGTTTATATACCAGCGATACGGACACATAGGAGGGTTTAATAATCCAGAAAGCAAAATTTGCAGCAAAGGGAATCGCCTCAAATGGGAAGAACACAGGTGCTTTGCTTTTATGGTGGTATTCTTGGGTCTTCTGGTATTTCCTAGGAAAGATGGAAATATCGATATACAGATAGCTGGGGTCGTCAACACTTTGCTTACTCAGGCCAAAAGCACCCTCGCACCCATGATAGTGTCTGAAATCTTCCGCGCTCTCACAGCCTGCAAAGCCGGAGGAGACTTTTTTTAAGGGTGCAACTTGTTGCTACAGATGTGGATAATTGAACATCTATGTCATCGTCCTCAATACATCAGCTATGGGTCGACAGAGAAAAACTGCATAGAGGAATTTTATACAAGGGTCGACGGGTTTAGCCTGTCAGAAGGGGTCATAGAATGGATATCACATCTCCGTTCCATCACTGCATACCAAATAGAATGGACGTTCGGGTGGCTTCCTATAGATGAAATCGTATACATGCCAGCAACCGGACCTCACTTCCTCCTGATGGGTCTCAGAAGTATCCAGCCTTATGCCCCATACCGGGTTTTGAGACAGTTGGGAAGATGTCAAATAGTTCCAACAGATGAAGACCTTAGTGCTTAGGTAGTCGAGATTGGTCTTGATGGTCAGTTTCATGAAGCAACAGTCCGCCAGATTTGGAGCGAGTGTCAGTACCTGACGGCAAATACCTGTGTGCGCGATCTATCCAAAGGTGAAGTTTCACCAGGGTACCTTGCTTGGTATAAAAGGGATATTGAGTTTGGAAGGCCGACCAAAAGACCCCATCTTCAAGAATTTGTTGAGGCGTCACAAGCGCAATGGGATTGGTTGGCCAAAGAAAATGAATATAGGGCTACCATAAGCAAGCTGGAAAAGCAAGTCAAGGACCTTCAATTCGAGAATGGTTTGCAAGCCGCCGCAAATGAGTGTGAGAAAAAAAAAGCTAGCCAAGGAAAATGAAGCCCTTCGAGCCCAGATTCGGGAAATGAAAATAGCAGCTGAAAATCCCGCCAGAAGTGCAAAAGATGAAAAGCTTATAAAGAACCTTAGGCAGATTGAGTGAGTATGGTTTTGATTTGAACAAGGCGAAGGGTGAATTAGCAAGGGCTCGAACAAAATTGGCTAAGAATGTAGAAGAACGAGAGCGCTTGGTTAAACAGTTAAAAGAAAAATATGACAATGAGGTTGTGGGGTTGAAGAAAAGGGTCACCATCTTTGAGAACAAAATGATCAAGCAAGCAAAAGACTTTAAGGCAGAAAGAGAAAACTATTATGCAGCGATGGCACAGTTAGAAAGAGATCTGCAACAACTTCAAGAACAGAATCATATAGATGAACAAACTTTGGAAGCTAGGGCCCAACAGATTGGGCGTTTGTTGCAAGAAAAGGGCGTCATAAGAGAACGGGTCAGAAGGATCGCCGACTACATCACAATGAAATGCAGTAAGTGTGAGGACATGACTAGATCCATGTTCTTCGCCACTATGATGACCTTTGTCCGCCAGATAATGGAAGATTTCTACCATCTCCAAGGGGATTTGGCGTGTAGGCCCTTGGCAAGATCGAATGATGTCCCGCGGGCCCCAGGAGCAGTTGAGGCATTGATGTATTCATGATTTTCATTGGAGTCTGTTAGTCTGTATTTTCATCTTGGAGTCTGTTAGTTTGTTTTCGAGTCTGTATTTTCATCTTTCCATTGGAGTCTGTTAGTTTCTTTTTCGAGTCTGTTAGTTTTTGAGTCGTTGTAATCAAAACGTTTATTTTATGAAAAAATTTGAAAATCCCAAAAAAAATTTATTATTTATTTTTACACTTATTCCCAGAACTACGCAAAGATTTGATTCATGCCGGGTCATGATATGTAGGAAATCTACATAGGATTCGATCATAACCAAAAGAGAAAAAGAGAGAAAATAAAAAAAAAAGAGTAAAAACAAGAGAGAAAAGAAAAAGAAAAATAAGAGAGAGAAAATAAGAAACCGTGAGAAGGAAACAATGGCAAAACAAGAAAGAGAAATGAGAGAATAAAGAACAACGAGAAATCAAGAAAAAAAGGCAGGAGTGAAAAAGAGAAAAAGATTGAAAAAAGAAGAAGAAAAAAAGAGAGAGAAAAAGAGAAGTTGCAAATAGAAATAAGAGAAAAGCCGGGATGACGCAAGCAACCGATCAAATGCATGATAGAAATGGTTAACTGCTTAGGTGCATTACATTCCCCCAAATGTGCGGTTGCCTATCTGTTAAGTTCTAACTGCTAACAAGTTTGTTGTTGATAATCAGTACAGGAAGGTGGTTAGTTTATTGGCATTCTGGCAACTCACCCATACAATACCCGGTCCAAAAACAAGTTGATCATGGCTAACCAAGAACTTGATGCAAGTGTTATCGATCCTTTGAGGGAGGGGGAAGAGTCGGATGTCAATTTGAAAGAAAAGATGTATAAGTTGAAACAACAGATAGCCGAGATATATCAAGCATGGGTAAAAGGGCACCCACCACCACTTTATCCCGCCAACCCTGCCTTCGTCCCTCCATTGGCTCAGTCTCAGGAACCTCCTGCTACCGATTCATCCCCGAGCTTTCCCATTTACCACCACTACCATAGCACCACCTTCCAAACACCACAAGCTCCACCGCTCAAACCAGTTCCTTACCCTCCTCCACCATCCACTCCTGTCTTCGTGGCACCCCCACTCGCTACACTCTACAGATCCTCCAACGAGCTCTTATTCCATGCCCACGATAACCAATATTACCTCCGGAGCCCACTTTCAAGGCTCCAGAACCCTACTCTTTCACTCCTTATTTTGATCTCCCTGTGGAAACTGAGAAACCACCTAAGAATCCCAAACATGAGGAGATGTTCAGGAAAGTTAAAAGCTTGGAACAGTTATTCAGAAACATGCAGGGGTTGGGAGGTCAAGTAAGCGTGGCTTACAAACATCTATGCTTATTCCCAGATATTCAATTGTCGGCAGGGTTTAAGATGCCCAAGTTTGATTTATATGATGGGCACGGAAACCCGGTGGCACATTTGAGAGGTTTTTGTAGCAAAATGAAAAGAGCTGGCGGGAGAAACGAGTTACTAATGACGTATTTCAGTCAGAGTTTGAGTGGTTTGACGCTGGAATGGTAACTCGGCAGGATCACGGAAGATGGTATACATGGGATGATCTAGACCAAACATTCACTTGTCACTTCCAGTACAATCTCGAGATTATTCTGGATTGTTTGTCTTTGACAAAGATTGAGAAAAAGCATAATGAAAGCTTTAGGGAGTATGGTTTTTGGTGGAGAGAACAGGCAGCAAGGGTTGACCCTCCAATGAAAGAAAGTGAAATGGTGGATTATTTTCTGCAGGCCTTAGAACCTACTTACTACAGTCATTTGGTATCAGCTATAGGCAAGTCCTTCAATGAAGTGGTGAAAATGGCCGGTATGGTAGAAGAAGGACTTAAGTCAAACAAAATCATGAGTTATTCGGCTATTAAGGCAACTACCTAGGCCATTCAAAACGGAACTGGGGGAGTAATTGGAAAGAAGAAGAAAGAGGATGTGGCAATGATTGATTTAGGAGCTTAGTTCGGACCTAGGGGCTCATCTCACCACTACGATCAGCCTCGACCCTACCACCAAACCTACCCCCATACCCCGTATAATCCACCCCAACACTACTACCCACCACCAGGCCCCCATTTTTCTGTACACCATGCCCAAACATACACTCAACCTCCTGCCCACACACAATGGCGTGCGCCAGCCCCACAAAACACCTACCCGCCCCCACGAGCCTACCGAAACCCTCCTAGACCAGATTTCTGGCCCAATCAAGCATTTAAAAATGAGAGGTTGCAGAAGAAGAAAACCTTCACTCCATTAGAAGAGTCCTATACTAGTTTGTTCCATAGGCTGAGACAATTGGATATGCTGAGGCCGATCGAGTCAAAATTGTCAAATCCTCCCCCGAGAAATCTTGATTATTCTGTAAGTTGCGAATATTGTTCTGGTGCTCCGGGGCACGACACGGAGAAATGCTAGCAATTGAAAAATTCTATCTAAGAGCTCATTAATACAAATCGGATTGAAGTCCAAGCTCCGGAGGCGCCCAACATCAACCAGAACCCGTTGCCAACCCATCAAGAGACAAATATGATCGAGATAGTGCATAAGGGAGGGGAGCCCAAGAAACCTTCACAGACCGTCATGATGATTCAGTTTAGCGAGGTCAAGTCGGTTGAAAAATCAACAAGTGAGAGATCAGTGATCAAATTGAGCGGGACAAACAGTGAACCATCTACGGTAGTCAAGAAGGGGTTCTCAAGTGATGTTGCAGCGAAACAGGAAAGGGCAAAAGTGGTTGTGCCAAGAGTGGCGAACAAGCCTGTCGTAATTATGGAGGGTGCCCGCACAGATCCGATCATTATCAAGCATGTAACCCAGTTACCAATATTCAACAGCAAGGCTATCCCGTGGAATTATGAACGGGTGACAGTGACTTACAAAGGAAAGGAAGTTAAAGAAGAAGTCTATGAGGCCCATGGATTGACTCGGTCAGGGAGATGCTTTGCCCCCGAGGAGTTAAGAAAGTCAAAACCTCCAAAGATAACCCAGTGCTAGTGAAGAAAGCGGTGACCGAAGAAGAGGCAGAAGAGTTTTTTAGAAAGATGAAGGTGCAAGACTATTCCATTGTGGAGCAGTTGAGGAAGACGCCTGCTCAGATTTAATTGTTGTCATTGTTAATCCATTCAGACGAGCATCGATGGGCCTTGATGAAAATCCTGAGCGAGGCTCACGTTCCTAACAAAATCTCAGTAAACCATTTGGAAAAGATAGCCAACAAGATATTTGAGGTAAACAGAGTCACTTTTTCTGATGATGAGTTGCCCGTAGAGGTTACTGAGCACAATAGAGCCCTCTATCTTACAGTGAAATGCGAAGATTCTGTGGTTACCCAGGTATTGGTCGACAATGGTTCCAGTGCAAACATTTTCCCTCTCTCCACTCTGAACAAGTTGAAAGTGGATGATGAAAGGATTCACAAGAATAGTATCTCTATGCGAGGATTTGACGGTGGAGGGAAAGATTCAGTCGGTGATATAGTCCTTGAGCTGACAATAGGACCAGTTGAATTCACCATGAAATTCCAGGTGCTGGATATGGCTGTTTCCTACATTCTGTTGTAAGGTCGACCCTGGATTCATGCTGCCGAAGCAGCCCCGTCTACTCTACATCAGATGTTCAAGTTGGAATGGGATAGACAGGAAATCGTTGTGCACGGCGAAGATAATTTGTGTGTTCCCAGTTATGCCATTGTTTCGTTCATTGAAATTGAAGACAACAAGGGACCTTGGGTCTATCAGGTTTTTGACACAGTTTCGAGAAAATTCCAGAAGGGAAATGCGTTCCAATGCCGAGGGTAACCGCCGCATCAGTCATGGTGGCTTTTTAAATGTTGAAAAATGGTTTTGTACCTGGTAAGGGTTTAGGTGCATCTCTGCAAGGTATAGTACAACCGGTGTCTCTCCCCAAAAACTTGGACACATTTGGTTTGGGATTCAAGCCCACAACCGCAGACGTGAAAAGATCCAGAAAATTGAAACAGAGGGCATGGGTCCTCCCAAAGCCAATCCCACGTCTCTCCAAATCATTTGTCAATCCTGGCACCAAGAAGTGCCCAGTAACAACAGTTCCCAATTCTGTGGTTGGTCTTGATAAAGAGTTGATTGAAAGGTTCAAAAGGTTGTTCGACGATGTAAACATGGTGGAAGTTGGAGAAGGTTCCAGCAAGGCGGATGTGCAATTTGTCGGGCCCAGTGCAAAGATTAACAATTGGGAAGCTACTCCTCTCCCTACCCGGAAGGAGTTTTGGTAGTTTGCTTTAATTTTCTTTCAGTTTATCTGGATTATTCCGGGGTTGTAATTCAGATTCTATGTTCCGTCCGTTTGGATGTATAACCTTGTTATCTTTTGATTTCAATGAAATGCAATTTCCCTTTTTCATCATTCCTGATAGTTTTATTTTTGTTTTTCTTTTCTTCCATGTACAGTTCTTTTTATGCTAGTTTCAATGATATGACATACATGAGGAATCTTCATCCCAGTCTTAAAAGTCAATCTAATTCTGAAATAATAATTCAAGAAATAGAGTGTGATGATGAATCAGAATACGATAAGGATGAGGCCTTTGAAGAGATTAGTAAAGAATTAAGCCATTTTGAAGAAAAACCTAAGCCCAACCTGAGTGATACCGAAGCAATCAATTTAGGGGACCCAGATAATATCAGAGAAATTAAGATAAGTGTCCATCTTGAACCGCAACTTAGGGAAGAGATGATTAAAGCATTGTTTGAGTACAAAGATATTTTTGTATGTTCATATGAAGACATGCCGGGTCTAAGCACTGACTTGGTGGTTCACAAATTGCCCACTGACTTGACATTTCCTCCCGTCAAACAGAAGTTGAGGAAGTTCAAAACCGACATGAGTGTGAAGATCAAAGAAGAGGTCACAAAGCAGTTCGATGCAAAAGTCATTCGAGTCACGTGGTATCCCACTTGGTTAGCCAATGTTGTGCATGTACCAAAGAAGGATGGTAAGACCAGAGTGTGTGTTGATTACCGTGATCTCAACAAGGCAAGTCCAAAGGACAACTTCCCACTGCCAAACATACACATTTTGATTGATAATTGTGCCAAACATGAGATTAGGTCTTTTGTGTATTCCTATGCGAGCTATCATCAGATCCTAATGGATGAGGAGGATGCATAAAAAATGGCATTCATCATTCCATGGGGAACATACTGCTACCGAGTCATGCCTTTCGGTTTGAAAAATGCTGGGGAAACTTACATAAGGGCAATGACGACCATATTCCACGACATGATACACAAGGAGATCGAGGTTTATGTGGATGATGTAATCATAAAGTCTAGAAAGCAGTCTGACCATGTCAGAGATTTGAGAAAGTTCTTCCAAAGGCTTCGTAGGTACAATCTTAAGCTCAATCCTGCAAAGTGCGCATTCAGGGTGCCGTCTGAAAAACTGTTGGGATTCATAGTCAGTCGTTGAGGTATTGAATTGGACCCGTCAAAGATCAAAGTTATCCAAGAATTTCCACCCCAAGGAATAAGATTGAGGTGATGAGTTTATTAGAAAGGTTAAACTACATCAATAGGTTTATTGCTCAGCTTACGACAAATTGTGAGCCTATCTTCAAACTGCTGAAGAAGGATGATGCGGTCAAGTGGACAGATGAGTGTCAAGAAGCATTTGATAAGATAAAGGGGTACTTGTCAAACCCACCTGTGTTGGTGCCACCAGAACTGGGGAGACCTTTGATTCTGTATTTGATGGTCCTAGACAATTCATTTGATTATGTGTTGGGTCAGCATGACATCACCGGCAGGAAGGAGCAGGCCATCTATTATCTCAGCAAGAAGTTCACATCTTATGAGGTTAAGTACACTCACCTGGAAAGGACATGTTGCTCCCTAACTTGGGTAGCACAGAAGTTGAAGCATTATTTGTCATCTTACACTACTTACCTTATCTCTCGTTTGGATTGGCTAAAGTATATCTTTCAGAAGCCTATGCCTACAGGGAGGCTCGCAAAGTGGCAGATCTTGCTAACAGAATTTGACATCGTCTATGTGACTCGGACTGCGATGAAAGCCTAGGCATTGGCCAACCATTTGGCCGAGAATCCAGTGGATGAAGAATATGAGCCTTTGAAGACTTACTTCCCTGATGAAGAGGTAATGCACATTGATGAGTTGGAATAAGTTGAAGAGCCAGTTTGGAAACTTTTATTTGATGGAGCTGCTAACATGAAAGGCGTAAGGATGGGAGTTGTACTTATTTCTGAAACAGGGCATCACTACCATGTTACGGCTCAGCTTTGTTTCTATTGTACTAACAACATGGCTGAGTACAAGGCATGCATTTTGGGTTTGAGGTTAGCTGCCGACATGGGTGTCCAGGAAGTCTTGGTCTTGGGAGACTCGAACCTTCTGGTGCACCAAATTCAGGGAGAATGGGAAACACGGGATTTGAAACTAATACCGTATCGACAATGTTTGATGATCTTTGTCAGCGGTTTCAATCAGTAGAGTCCAGGCATATTCCAAGGATTCATAATAAGGTTGTCGATGTTTTGGCTACTCTGGCGTCAATGTTACATCACCCAGATAAGGCTTATGTTGACCCTTTGCATATTCAGGTCCATGATCAGCATGTTTACTGTAACATGGTGGAAGAAGAACTTGATGGTAAGCCGTGGTTCCACGATATCAGGGAATACATCAGAATGGGAGTATATCTGGTACAAGCCACAGGTGATCAAAAGAGAACAATTCGTCGTTTGGCAAGTGGATTTTTCTTCAGTGGAGGAGTTTTGTACAAAAGAACTCCAGATCTTGGATTGTTAAGATACATAGATGCTATACAGGCCACAGCTATCATGACCGAAGTACATTCTAGAGCCTATGGACCGCATATGAGTAGGTACATTCTAGCAAAGAAGATTCTCCGAGCAGGCTATTATTGGCTCACCATGGAGCGAGATTGTATCAGTTTTGTGCGTAAATGTCATCAATGCCAAGTACACGGAGATTTGATTCATTCTCCGCCATATGAATTGCACACAATGTCTGCACCATGGCCTTTTGTTTCTTGGGGCATGGATGTCATTGGATTGATTGAGCCAGCAGCATCCAATGGGCACAGGTTCATTCTAGTCGCCCTTGATTATTTCACCAAGTGGGTTGAAGCTAAAACTTTCAAGTCTGTGACCAAGAAAGCGGTGGTCGATTTTGTGCACTCAAATATCATCTGTCGGTTCAGGATCCCAAAGGTGATCATTACAGATAATGGTGCTAATCTCAATAGTTATCTGATGAAAGAGGTATGTCAGCAGTTTAAGATTACGCATTGCAATTCCACCCCATACCGCACCAAGGTGAATGGAGCAGTCGAGGCAGCCAACAAGAACATAAAGAAGATACTTCGGAAAATGGCTGAGGGTTCCAGGCAGTGGCATGAAAAGTTACCCTTTGCATTGTTGGGTTATCACACTACTATTCGTACTTCAGTAGAGGCAACTCCTTATTTGTTGGTATATGGCACGGAAGCAGTGATACCCCTGGAAGTTGAAATCCCATCCCTTTGGATTGTCGCTGAAGCCGAAATTGATGATGATGAGTGGGTCAAAACCTGCCTAGAGCAATTGAGTTTGATTGATGAGAAAAGATTGGCAGCAGTGTGTCACGGCCAATTGTATCAATAGAGAATGGCAAGAGCATATAAAAAGAAGGTGCATCCACGAAAGTTTGAAGTAGGTCAACAAGTATTGAAATGTATCCTTCCACATCAGGCTGAAGCAAAAGGCAAGTTCACCGCAAATTGGCAGGGGTCATTTACCATAACGAGAGTGTTATCCAATGGTGCTTTGTATTTAAAAGATATAGAAGGCAAATGTGTAGACATGGCTATCAATTCTGATGCAGTCAAAAGATATTATGTATGATTTCTCTGGTTTAAATTGTATTTGTTTGCACTTGGCATGTTCTGAAGATTGGAATGACGAAGGCATTCTGTTCTGCTATCTAAACACCTTATCCTTTGTTACCCCTTTTTAGCCTTATTTATTTCCTTCCATACCCCTCTTTTGGAATCAGTAGCAAAGTTCAGAAACACAGTCACAAAATATAAGTAAAGGAAAAGAGAGAAAAGAAAAGAGAAGAAAAAAAAAAGAAAAAAGAAAAAAAGAAGTAAAGAAAAGAAAAGAAGAGAACAACAAAACAACAAAAAGAGAAAAAAGAAGAAAGAAAAAAAGAGAAAGAAAAGAAAGAGAAAAGAGAAAATCACAACAATAAAGTCATTTCTATGTCATGAACTACGTTCGACCTGATTCCTTTTAAGGATATGTAGGCAGCCTCACGGTTCGGTCCCATCAAAGTAAAAATTCAAAAGTCCTCCAAGCAAAGAAACTGGGGCAGAAGTTGTGGTTGTTGTAAGAAATCTGATTCCGAAAGTTGTAATCTTGAACCCATTTAAATTGTTTTGAGCCTTTTGATACCCTTTCTTTTTAACCCCATCCAAACCCATATTACGGTCCAAAGAAAGACCTTCCGATCAGTCTTCAAAAGATGACAAGTCGAGCAAGTGGAGGCGATTCATATCAGGGGCAACACTCCGATCCAAACAAAGAAAATGAAAATGAGAGAGTCTTATTGGTGAAAACCCTCGCGGACACCATAAGGCGACAAAAGTTGAGAGAAATCAAAATGAGAGAGTCTTATTGGTGAAAACCTTCATGGGCACCTTAAGGCGAAAGTAAGTTGAGAGATGAACAAATGAGAGAGGTTTGTTGGTGAAAATCCTTCAAGGCACCGCAGGCCGAACAAGGACAAGGTTTTGGTGAAGAAATTGGGTTTTGAAGATCTTGGGGCGTAAAGTACGACAACTGAAAGTTGATTGGTTGGACAGACTGGGCCGATTAATCCAAAATGCATGTCATGATCATTGGTGCCGGCTTCTCCACTCAGATAAGTCTCTTTTCTTTTTCCCTTTCAGACAGTCTTCCAGTTTTGGATTTTTCTTATCCCTAACTCTCAAAGTCATTACATTTCATTTCTTCTGGGTTTATTTCTCTAAGATGTTTCCAATGTCAGTTTTGTTTAAGCGAATAAGATAGGATTTCAAAGCTCTCTACCAACTTCCAAAATTGCACAAAAGCACAGCGCGACCAAAGCATTGTTAGAGATAGTATGATGTGAAATAGGATATAAAGGGTCAGCAAAAGTTCCATTGGTGAAATGGTTTAGTAATTTAGTGGGAGATGCAGAGGTGCAGATAGATGGGTCAGAGATATAACACAAAAGTTGGGTATAGAACACTCGGGTTATCCAAGGTCATGTGGGTTAAAGTCAGTCAGAAAATCAAATGGTTTTTGGACAGTCCGGGGAAGCCAGTCAAAACAAAGCACGACAGAGAAGAGGTCACCTTCAGCAAGAATGCCACAAACTAACCACCACATTTTAAACTGACAAGATTTTTCTTTGATTGAAACAGGGGCAGGAAATTTGTTTGTTTTGGAAAAACCCTCCGTAAGGGAAAACAAGCACCAGACAGGTTTGATCATAAATTCTCAGGACCCTCCTGAAAAATAGGACCTAGTTTAAAATTCAAAACAATCATGAGTAGCAAAATCCAGCATAAATGTACTCCAAAGGAATATAAATTGGCTTCAAAGTTTTCATGCTTAAGATAGGATTCAATTAAGAGCTTTCAGGACCGTCCTGAATAATAGGACTTAGCTTTAAGATTTTCATTAGATAACAAGATTTAGCGTAAGTTCTGCGGTAGAGTAGTATAATTCAACCGTAAAAGTTGTCACTCTTAAGATAAGACTTGATTTTTGATTTTTAGGACGCTCCTGGATAATGGGATGTAGTTTTAAGACCCTCTTAGATAACAAGGTTTAGTAGGAGTCATACCTTTAGAAGATATAATTTAGATGTAAAGCTGTCATTTAACTTGGAGTTTTCAGGACCCTCCTGGATAATGGGATTTAGCTTTCAAATTCATAGAGATATTTGGTGACATGATTCAATTAACACTCATAGATGCGCCCACCACCAAACTAGGGTAGGAAAATTTCTTTTGTTTTGTTTGTGTTGTTGTAATCAGGTTCAAAGGCAGCAGTTTCAGATGAGCAGTTCAAGTTTTGGCAATCAGGTGCCCACCTGGAGAGGAAGGGAATACAGTTCAAGTTTTGGCAAGCAGGCGCCCACCTGGAGAGCAAGGGAATATAGTTCAAGTTTAGGCAATCAGGCACCCACCTAGAGAGTAAGGGAATATAGTTCAAGTTTTGGCAATCAGGCACCCACCTGGAGAGTAAGGGAATACAGTTGAAGTTTTGGCAATCAGGCACCCACATGGAAAGCAAGGGAATATAGTTCAAGTTTTGGCAATCAGGAGCCCACCTGGAGAGCAAGGAAATATAATTAATGTTTCGGCAATCAGGCGCCCACCTGGAGAGCAAGGGAATAGAGTTGAAGTTTCGGCAATCAGGCCCCCACCTGGAAAGCAAGGGAATACAGTTTAAGTTTTGGCAATCAGGCGCCCACCTGGAGAGCAAGGGAATACAGTTCAAGTTTTGGCAATCAGGAGCCCACCTGGAGAGAAAGGGAATACAGTTCAAGTTTCGGCAATCAAGCGCCCACCTGGAGAGCAAGGGAATACAGTTCAAGTTTTGGCAATCAGACGTCCACCTGGAGAGCAAGGGAATACGGTTCAAGTTTTGGCAATCAGGCACCCACCTGGAGAGCAAGGGAATACAATTGAAGTTTTGGCAATCAGGCGCCCACCTGGAGAGCAAGGGAATACAGTTCAAGTTTCGGCAATCAGGCGCCCACCTGGAGAGTAAGGGAATACAGTTAAAGTTTTGGCAATCAGGCGCCCACCTGGAGAGCAAGGGAATACAGTTCAAGTTTTGGCAATCAGGCACCCACCTGGAGAGCAAGGGAATACGGTTAAAGTTTTGGCAATCAGGTACCCACCTGGAGAGCAAGGGAATACAATTAAAGTTTCGGCAATCAGGCGCCTACCTGGAGAGCAAGGGAATACAGTTGAAGTTTTGGCAATCATGGTCCCACCTGGAGAGCAAGGGAATACAATTCAAGTTTTGTCAATCAGGCGCCCACCTGGAGCGCAAGGGAATACAGTTCAAGTTTTGGCAATCAAGCGCCCCCCTGGAGAGTAAGGGAATACAGTTCAAGTTTCGGGAATCAGGCGCCCACCTGGAGAGTAAGGGAATATAGTTGAAGTTCTAGCAATCAGGTGCCCACCTAGAGAGCAAGGGAATACAGTTCAAGTTTCGGTAATCAGGAGCCCACCTGGAGAACAAAACAATTCAAGTGTCGGTAATCAGGAGCCCACCTAGAGAATAAAGCAATTCAAGTGACGGTAATCAGGAGCCCATCTGGAGAACAAAGCAATTCAAGTGACGGGAATCAGGATCCTACCTGGAGAACAAAGCAATTTAAGTGTCGGTAATCAAGATCCCACCTGGAGAACAAAGCAATTCAAGTGACGGTAATCAGGAACCACCTAGAGAACAAAGCAATTCAAGTGTTGGTAATCAGGAGCCCACCTAGAGAATAAAGCAATTCAAGTTACGATAATCAGGAGCCCACCTGGAGAACAAAGCAATTCAAGTGTCAGTAATCAGGAGCCCACATGGAGAATAAAGCAATTAAGTGTCGGTAATCAGGATCCCACCTGGAGAACAAAGCAATTTAAGTATCGGTAATCAGGAGCCCACCTGGAGAACAAAGCAATTCAAGTGTCGGTAATCAGGAGCCCACCTGGAGAACAAAGCAATTCAAGTGTCGGTAATCAAGAGCCTACCTGAAGAACAAAGCAATTCAAGTGTCGGTAATCAGGAGAACACCTGAAGAACAAAGCAGCAATTCAAGTGTTGGTAATTAGGAGCCCACCTGAAAAACATATGTTCGAAGGAAGATGGTTCAAGTTTAGCAATCAGGCGCCTGCCTGAAGAAAAGGGAAAGCATCTCAGATTACAATTTAAGTCGACAACAAAGGAACTTCACCTGGAGAATACAAGTCAACAGGGCAGCAGGAACTGCAAGATCAAGTTCAAAGATATAGATATGATTCTTGTAATGCATAGATCATAGTTTAGTCTAGCTTCTTTTATTTTGTCATGAAAGCAAGGCCTACGGTTACCCGAAGATGGTGTAATAAGGAGTTCAGTAAGTAGTAGCAGCAACAACAATAGTGAAATTACAGCTTCCTGATAGTCCTAGCTATCGAAACTTTTCGAACTACACTGACTTGATTCCTTTATAGCCAAGGATATGTAGGCAACCTCAGAAGCAGGGTGCAATCAAATCTTTCAAAAATACTTCCCATGAAGTATTCAAACGGGCAAAAATCGCTCGTATCCGCTCACTTTATCTTTGCACGAAAAACTCTTCGTATTTCCGAGCAAAGAGGGGCAGCTGTGAGCACGTGATTTTTGCCCTATATGAATTACTCCCATAAAATATCAGAAAATAATTTTTCCCAATTTTTGCACTTTTATAGGATTTGTTTGTAGAATTTTATTAATTATTTGCATTTTTGTGCATATTAATTTCCATTAAAAATAAAAAACTACCAAAAATACCATGCATTGTATTTAGATTTTGTGTTTATATTTTAGTATTAGATAATTAATTAATTGTTTTATTAAAAATAAAAATCACAAAAATTGGCTTACTTTTGCATTTTTAGCCTTTTAATTTTAAATTAGTAATTTTCTCTTTTAATTTAGGAGTAATTAATTTTTATAAATATTATAGTAGATAATTAGTTTAATTTTGCAGATTAATTCAATTTAGGGATTTAATTTAAGTTTTATTTAATTAGTTAAAAAGGGAAAAAGGAAAAAAAAAAGCAATAAAAAAAGGAAAATTAGAAAGGAAAAGGGCTGTTAGGCCCAACCCTTTTGACCCAAAACTCAATTTACCCGCCCAGACCCACGCCCGTCTGCCCCTTAAACCCGACCCATTCCCCAAATATACACAAAGATATGCAGAGCCCTAAATCAAACGACCCAAACGACGGGAATACTATTCCTCTTCTCCAAAGCGAATCCAAGCCCCAATTCAGTCCAAAACCATGGCGAGTGAGCCCCAATCTCATATCCACGCGCTCCCTCCTTCTCTCCTCTTGCCATTTCTAACTGTTTCTAACAGATTCTCTCTCCCTCACATGCTCTCTTGGATTATCTTCGGATTTTTGCCCTCTAGACAGAAATGAGGAAAAATGGGGAGCATTAGATTGGATTCAAGTCAATCTATTCCCTCCATTTGTCCCCTTTTCCATCAGAAAGGGGTAAAAATCAGATGAGGAGGGGGGATTTTTGTTTTAGAGGTTTCTTGGGGAGAAAGGGAGAAGGTTCGAGAAGCCTGAAGGATATATAAAGGAGACGTTATTTTCAGAAAAGGGGGGTTCGGAAAAATAGGGAAAGTTTAGAATTTTTTTTCTGGAGTTTTGTTTTGGTTTCCTTCTTTCTTTTTTTTTTAAAAATCAAAAACGAAAAGTATTCTTGTTACTTGTTTCTTTCAACTCTGAATCTGGGTTCAAAAATGAAAGTGATCTGAATTATTGTTGCGAACTCGTTGGAGTTGAGGTTGCTCTATTCGTGGTTCCGTTTCATTGTTCGCGTTTTCAGTTCGGGCTTCGTTGTTGTTCCTCTCATTGAAATTTTGGAGCAAAACTTGTATTCTTCTGTTATTAGTGAAAGAATTTCTGATTTCAGGTTCATTTCTCCTCCCTTCACTTAATCTGATTAGTTATGGGTTAAGTTAACATGTGCCATTGGGTTTACTGATTTCCTCTTAGTTGGTTATCCTAATGTGGTTGCTGGTTTCTGCCTTGTTTTCTTCTGTTAATTTCTGCGAGTACTAAAGTAGATTTTAAATTTGTTTGGACTCATGGTTGTTATAACACCATAGGGTGAATCTATGTTCCATCTTATTGACTGGTAAATTTGAGTCAAATGACATGTAGTAATGTCTGAGATGAGGTTCGCTGCATTCATTTGTTTGAATTCTTCCTTTGGCAGCATGGATAGTTAATCAATCATATTGATTCGTGTTCGATTTCACTGGAATGCCAAGCTGTTCTTCATGTATGTCCGTACCAAATGCATTTCTGCCTATTTCAAGCCTACCGGTTTGTTTAGTTTCAATTACTCATTTGAGTAGTAAATCGAGCTGATACGTGCAGTATTTTGGAACATTTGTTTGTACCGTTAGCCTGCTGAAAATCTGCCCTGTTTTGCTTAGGCAGTAGATCTGCACAGTTTTGAGTGCAGATTCTGCACTGTTAGCCCTCGTTATTGAATCTGTCTTGGTTTAATTGAAATCTCTCATGTTGTGACCATTAAATGAACTTAATCATTTGAATTGAATCCGATTTTGAAGCAATTTTAAAGGCGAAACGGAGTTTTGTACTCTATGTTCCTAAGAAATGAGATTTTCAGTTTACTTTTCAATATGAAACAGTCTTGAGGGGTTTATTAAACTCACTGTGAGTTGTGCATTTGGAGTTTTTGGCTGTCCTCATTGTCCTTTCAGTTGTGAAATATTTCACTGGTAAAGAAGGTAGTAGTGAGCTTGTTTACAGCATAGGATTCTGCATGCGTAATTTGAAACTGGAATTTTTAGCTTGCTATAGCTATTGTTATCTATGAATCCTCCCATTTGATAAACTTGGTATGTGCTAGAAGGCCAGATCACGCTATACAGCTGGGCTAACCATTACTTTGGCTGGTTATGTGAGCTGAAATTAGTCATTGTTACTGCACTTGAATTTCACTCTGTTTCACCTCTATGTTCACAGATTATTCTCATGTCAAAGGAATTTCCATATATTTCTGAGTCACATTCTTTTCCTTTGCGGTTGTACTACTAAAACATGAAGAATTGAATTGGTGCTTACTTCTAAGTTGTCTTGTTCCTTTGACTGGTTTACTGCAATTGTTAGCATTTCATAGTTAGGCGGACCTATGAGCATATAATTAGATCATCACGACTACGGGTACGGTTCCCGTGATGTAGTTGCGGTGATTAATTTTGTATTAGCTCCAAATATGAATATCCTAGTTCATTTAGTTGAATAGTTTGGAGGCGTGCCATTCATACATTTGAAATACATAGTTTACAGCCCTCTGAAATTTAGTTCAAGTTTTCCTTTAAAAATTGGAATCGAGGTGTGTCGTGCCAAATAAAATCTCAAAATGCATGGCCCTCATTTAATTAATTTTTAAAACCTTTAGAAATCAAGATGTGCCATTAGCGAATTTTCCATGGCCCTCACAAACTTGAAAGTGCGTAGTTGTTTTAGGTGCGTAATTTAAATTACTTTCCTAAATTCGGGTGTGCATTTATATGACCCAAATCCAAATCTCAACAACGTTAGATAAAATGTGTCGTGGACCGCGGCTGCATTTATGTGACGTGGTTCAAGACGTGTTTATTTGACGTTGAATCTGTCCTAAAAATAATTAAATAAAAGTGGTTATAAAGTTGAAATTGAACCATAGGGTAAAACATGTATTAAAATCAGATAATATGTCAATTATAATAGTTGAGCGACTGTGCTAGAACCACGGAACTCGGGAATGCCTAACGCCTTTTCCCGCGTTAACAGAATTCCTTACCCGGATTTCTGTGTTCGCGGACTATAAAACAGAGTCAATCTTTCCTCGATTCGGTATTTGAAACTGGTGACTTGGGACACCATAAATTATCCCAAGTGGCGACTCTAAATCTTTAAATAAATAAATCTCGTTTCGATTGTCACTTTAAGTTGGAAAAAACTCCCTTATACCCTTTACGGGGGTATAGGAAAAAGGAGGTATGACACTCACAAGAGAGACAACATCTCCTTCATATATAAGAATAATATTAAATTTTCAATTCTTAGATTCAATGCTCAGAGCATCTTGAACATCAAGCTGATGGAAAACAACATTTGAAAAACCTTGTTTATTCAGCAAGGATGTTGCTTCCACTCCCCTCTTCTCGTTTCTGGCTGTTAAGATAATCTTAACGCTTGATCTCGCGGGCTGCTTGACAAACTCAAAAGGAAAAAACCTGTCTGATCGATCAATATGATCAAGACTTGCTACTTAATTTTCTTTCAGTTGGGTCAAGATGGTGTGGGCAAATGAAATTATAAACAAACAAAAACTTCAGCTCTTCACCAGTTACAAAGACAAAAACTTCAGCTCTATTCCCCAGTTACAAAGACAAAAACTTCAGCTCTAGAGCTGAAGTCTGCCAGTTACAAAACAAAAACTTCAGCTCTAGAGTTGAAGTTCGATAGTTATAAAAACAAAAACTTCAGCTCTAGTTACAAAATAAAAACTTCAGCTCTAGAGCTGAACTTCAGGCCCGACTACTAGAATGCTAAAGTTTTGCGTGATTGTCTTTGCTACTTCAACCCGGTATGCTGAAATTATATGAAAAAATGGGTACGCTTGTAATTTTTTTTGCAAAACGGGCACAAGTTAAAACGTGACACAAAAAGCGGGGGCGAACGGCACAAATAGCCACGAAAAGCTGTGGCTTTTATTTTAAAGCACTGTTTTCAATGTATTTAGACTTTAGCCACTCCTTTTAAAAAACTTATACCTGACTGGACAAAAATACCCTTCTAGTATAACTTATACCTACGCTATCAACACAAGCAGCAGTTACACAAAGAGAAGAAGTGAGCAACAGCAGCAGTTACCACAGCGGCGATCAACAGCAGCAGTTACCTCCTATGATAATTCTGTATTCCGGACATAGTGTCTTCATTTTGGAAATTGAATTCAAAAAAATAAGAACATTATGTCCTTAACTTTGATTCTACTGGCCTCATTTTGCAAATTGAATAAAAAAACTTAAGGACAAAATGTCCTTCACTTTGTTGTTGTTCTTCTGTATACAAAGTCCTGTAGCTTGAGTTTCAAATTGTATGTATTAATTTCTGGTTCAAATGTTAAGGACTGACAGTCCTTAACTCTTAAATACATGTTTAAATGTTAAGGACTAGCAGTCCTTAACTTTTAATTCCATGTTTAAATGTTAAAGGACAGGCAGTCCTTAGCTTTTAATTTCTGGTTCAAAAGTTAAGGACTGACAGTCCTTAACTTTTAATTCCATGTTTAAAACTTAAGGACTGGCAGTCCTTAACTTTTAATTTTAATTCCATGTTTAAATGTTAAAGGACAGACAGTCCTTAGCTTTTAATTTCTGGTTCAAAAGTTAAGGACTAGCAATCATTAAGTTTTAATTCCATGTTTAAATGTTAAGGACTGACATTCTTTAACTTTAATTACATGTTTAAATATTAAAAGACAGACAGTCCTTAGCTTTTCATTTCTTGTTCAAAATGTTAAGGACTAGCAGTCCTTAACTTTTAATTCCATGTTTAAATGTTAAAGGACAGGCAGTCCTTAGCTTTTAATTTCTGGTTCAAAAGTTAAGGACTGACAGTCCTTAACTTTTAATTCCATGTTTAAAACTTAAGGACTGGCAGTCCTTAACTTTTAATTTTAATTCCATGTTTAAATGTTAAAGGACAGACAGTCCTTAGCTTTTAATTTCTGGTTCAAAAGTTAAGGACTAGCAATCCTTAAGTTTTAATTCCATATTTAAAACTTAAGGACTGGCAATCCTTAACTTTTAATTCCATGTTTAAATATTAAGGACTGGCAGTCCTTAGCTTTTAATTTCTTGTTCAAAAGTTAAGGACTGACAGTCATTAACTTTTAATTCCATGTTTAAAACTTAAGGACTGACAGTCCTTAACATTTAATTTCATGTTTAAATGTTAAGGACTGACAGTTCTTAACTTTAATTACATGTTTAAATGTTAAAGGACTTGCAGTTCTTAACTTTAATTACATGTTTAAATGTTAAGGATTGGCAGTCCTTAACTTTAATTACATATTTAAATGTTAAGGACAGACAGTCCTTATCTTGGTCTTGCACTTACAGTACACTTGTTCTTAATTCTACAAGGATTGCTTTATAACGTATGTCCTTTGTTTCACATTCTCTTGACTTGTAGGATGGAAATAATATGTATAATAGTTGCTTTTAATGGTAGATGGACTGAAGACTATAAATATCTTGATCATCAAACAAAGCTTTTCCTAGCACCTGAGTCAATTCAGTTTGAAGATTTCGTTAAACAGATTTTTGAGCTTATTGAATTGGATAGAGAAAAGTTTGAAATAGTGATATGGTTTGATATCAACCTTGGAACAAGCAAAGGAATGCTTGTATCCAAAGATTTAGATCTTCACACATGTATAGAGTTGCTAAAAACTCATTCACTCTTCAAGAGCTGTCGTTTCATAGTTGATATTTCGGAAAGAGTTTTTGCATCAACAAGCAATGAACATGCCAACACAAAAACTCAACATGACAATCAAGAGCGATGCCAACAGATAGTTGAAGTAGATATGGTTGAAGCTCAACCATTAAATGAAGAGGTGCATCAAACATTTGATTCTATTCAAGTAGAAGGACAAAGCATTATAGAGATTGACAACGAACAAGCTTTGGGTATTCAAGTCTTAGAGAGTGCACCAGTAATTGAAGTAGATGCTGACAAAACCTGCACTCAAATAACTAAACGAAGATCAAATTTGAAACAAAAAGAATCCCCAACTACGATATTAAGAGAAAATGCTTCTTTGGATCAAATAAAAGTCGGATCAGTATTTGACAAGAAGAAGAGCATAATTAATTGTTTTTCTAATGTAGCAATCAAAGGACATTTTGAATTCAAAGTTGTTAGATCAAGCTCAACAAGATATTCGTTGACATGCAATGATGATAGGTGTCGTTGGTGTGTGCGTGCTTTCAGAATTAAAGACTCAACATTATTCAAGATAGTAAAGCTTGAGAAAAAGCATGACTGCTCTGTTAACACTAGGAAAGCAGATCAAAGGCATGCTACTTCAAAGTTGATTAGTGGTTACATTATCGATAATCTTCGGGACCCAAGATTTGAAGTTACACCAGCTTTTGTCATGGCAGAGATGCAAAAATTGCATGGACTAGACATTGGATATCACAAGGCGTGGCGTGCTATTCAACATGCTTCCGCTTTAATAAGAGGAAGTCCCGAAGAAAATTATGAATTATTGTGTTCATACTTGTATATGATTGTCGCACCTCCTATTTGCCGCCCCCGCGGGGCCCGTGGGGAGTTTTCTCCAATTGAAGGACAGTCGAAACGGGATTTATTTAATTATTTAAGAGTCGCCACCTGGGAATTTTAAGGCGTCCCAAGTCACCAATTTTAATCCCTGAATCGAGGAGAATATGACTCTGTTTATTATTCTGCGAACCAGAAATCCTGAGTAAGGAATTCTGTTAATCCGGAAGAAGGTGTTAGGCATTTCCGAATTCCGTGGTTCTAGCACGGTCGCTTAACTGTTTTATTATTGGCTTAATTATCTTGATTTTTTTATATAAAAAAAAAACTTCTTATTACGTGATTTTTTCTACCGTTTTTACTTATTGTGGTTAAGAACCCTTCTTTGAATCGAATTACGCGTACGTATATTCGTGTTATAAATTTAAAAAATGCGGAATTGTGTCACGCGTACGTGTACACAATAACTTTTGATAATATTTATTGAGTAATCATTTTTCGAAATTATGTCGAATCAAGAATATTTGTTTTTTCTGAATAATGAACCGTACATCTCGGTTTTTTATGAAATTGATTTAACTTCTTTGAAAAAAAATCCTTTTATTAAATATTCGTTCGAAATTGCGCGTACGCATAATCCGAATTTTTTTGCTTTTAAAAATATAATCAGGGTACGCGAACGTATCCCTATCGCGTGACATATTTGTAATGATATTATGGAATTTCCACAAAAATATTTGTTATATCACGAGAAATCTCGTTTTAAGATACTCCTTAATTTTTGGAAAAGAATCCACAATTTATTAAATGTTGTCCATTGATTATAATTTCCGAATATAAATTATATTCATTCTAATTATTCAAATTCAAAAGACATAATAATAATATGATTAATACTATCTTTAAAACAAATATGACATATATATATATATGCCAAGGAATAAATTACATATGAAACTAAAAATGAATGATTCATAAAGGAAAAGAAATATTTTCCAAGAATTTTCATTATTACTTGATGCAAATTCCATTTTTTAATTACCAATGATTTAAAGTGTTGCCATTTGTGTATATACAACTCAACTTATTCTCATATACTCGTTTTAATCTTAATAGATGAAATTAATCTACTTAGTTATGCCTATGATTGAGTTAGGATAGATATAGATATAATCAAACCAATTTGATTCTCAATCTATGTGAATTATTACTAACTATTAATTTTCACATTGTATAAGTTCCTAAACCCTTTATTACTAAGAAAGAGGACAAGTCTTGTTGACTTAATAAAATGATATTGCATACAATATTACTTACTATATTTGACATTTTTAAACATACGGATTATACTAACGCATCTTTCAACTATAAATTATGAACACAACCAATGTTATGCCAAAAGATGGCAAATTGCAGCTAATCATCATCTAGCTTTAAACAACCACTAATTAACTAACAAGATAAGCTAATAGCATATTTTCTTTGATAATGCTATATTATACCATACCTTTCTAACAATACCATGAAGTGTAAATAAACCAACTTTCTGCCATACTTCCTATTTACACAACTCATAGGTAACTAAATTAATGAAATTTGACATGGATATCATTATTACAAAGCTTCATATGAATTTCGAAATAAGACAATTAACTTGTAGCCATCGAGTCGAACTTACTACTGGTTAACCAATATGAAACTAAAGCTGAAATTTTCAACTAAAGAACTCAAATGAGTAGATGACAGTATTACAATTCAAACTCTATTTATCTATCATGTTGAATATCTTTCCAATCATAAAATTTAAAAGACATGTACCTGAAAATGAAGGTAGGAGGAGTAAATTTCAGCAGTAGCAGCAGTAATAAATTCAGTAGAATATACTGATAACACAGTAAAATCTGAACAAGAATAGGATTCGAAGAGCCCAGATGCATAGTAAAGTACTTTTAAGAAGCACTTCGGATCTTAACTGAACAGTGGAATCACATAAAGTTGAACAGATTCAACAAAAAAAAACATTTCAGATTTCAGTTTTTCTTCAGTTTCAAATTCAGTTTATTTCTGATTTTCTGCTTCTGCTGTTGTATCTGTGTGTGAGTGTGTATGTGATTGTTCTATTTTCTGTTTCCTTCCTTTAAAATCTCAGCCCTCAAAATCTCTTAAAAATTTTTTCTTAAAAATTCTCTCTGAAAACCCTTTCAAAACTCTTCCTAAAGTCTGTCCAGCTAAATCAGTCCAGCTCCCTGTATTTTATACAGGTCTGGTCCTAGGCAATTTAAGTGCTTCTTGGACCCCTTATATCTTTTAAAAACAGAAAAATTCTATTAAAACTGCTTTTACTACTTTAAATCCCATTAAGCTAACTTTTCCCTGATTTTCAGCAGCCCATTATCCCTTGTTCCCCATTAGTATTATTAACTAATAGCAACTAACATTACATTATAATACACTAGCATTAATACCCTGTTTTTTACTGTTTCATTCCCAGAAGTGCCCCTGAAATCCTAATGTTATTACTGAAAAAATCAGAACCTACAGCAAAACAGATTCTAAAATCTGTACAAACTTAGTTTTCTTTCTGATTTACAGCTAAAACCAATCCTATTAACCTCCTAACACAATTGTATTTGACCAACTTTTGTAAGCTTGAATTCAAACTGGACATTACAGCAATATTACACTGAATTCAGAACTAACATCATAACAGCATATTTCTGAAATTATCATAACAATTCAGACTGGACTTAACATTAAACCAAAATCAAACACACACAGGATCATTGTCAATACTGACAATGCCCTGAAACTTTAATGTTCAGACAATAACATATACAACATACATTTGAATTCACTGATTCACAGACAATCATGATTTAATTGACGAGCATTAATCAATTGACTATTTACAACATTTTTCAATAATTAGTCTAAAATAATAGAAGCAGACTGTTTTAGTCAACATTTTCAGAAATGAAAAATTCATAATATAACTAATCGACGAACTTAATCGAGTCGATCACACACATTGTAAACCATCACAACCAACAGAAACAATTCACATTCGGATTAAGTAGACAGAAATGACAGAATTGATCAAAACAAATATGAAAAATTAACAAGCTGTTAATACGGACAACAATACACAAAATAAATAGAAAAATACCTCTGAACTTTAATTTTATTCTGACTCGAACTCAACTTGGATTTCGGATTTTTTTTTGTTTGAAATCAAACTGACCTTAGTCGAAGTATTTTCCACTGAAAATACTTCGACTAAGGTCGATTAAACCTCAATCTTCATCATAATCTGAACAGAATCCGGAAGTTTGGTATTTTTAGGGTTCTTAAAAACTTGATTTGGGATTTAACCATTTCTGGTCAGATTCGAGAAGAACCAAACATGACACAGTGGTGAGGGTACTCTAGGGGTTATTTCGTGTTAGTTTGAAATGGATCTGAGTTTGTTCTTGTTTGGTCCGAATTTTCAAAAGAAGATTCGAGAAGTTCCGAACTGATTCGAACCAAACAACCAACAGATCCATACTCAGGATGACTAGGGGAAGCCATGGTGTTAATTTGGGGCTGATTGGTTTAGATCAAGTTTTCAGGCCAACCTTCGATTTAAGATTCGAAGAGTTGTGGCCTGATTCGAAGGAAACTAAGGTTGGATTCGTGTAGGGGAGGTTCAGGAGGTCCTAGGGTGTTAAGTTGGTGACCGGCGGCGTTGATGCCGCCGGGTTTCAGGCGAAGGGGAATAGGGGCGGCTAGGGTTAGGGGTCTGTTTGGAACGATGATGAACAGGAGCGGAGAGGGGGGTGTTCAGTTAGGGGCTTGGGTAGAGGTTTGGGATTTATATAGGGGTGGGGTGGACTGGTATCGTCCGTTGGATCAAGTAGAATGGATGGATGAGATCTACTCACCTAACCAAACGGTGTCGTTTGGTTTAGGTTAGGGGGACGGGTTGAACCGGGTATCGGATCGGGTAAGGGTCTTGGGTTAGGGTGATGAGATCTTGGCCGTTGGTTGGATTTAATCCAACGGCCCTTGATAAGGGGTAACCAAACGACGTCGTTTGATTCTGTTTTGAATTGGACCGGACATGGTTATTTGGATTGGTCCTGATTTTGTTTAGAAAATTTGGCCCAGATCCGTTTTTGCCCATTTAATACCACTCTTTTTAATTTCTAATTTAATTCTTCAATTATTAAAAATCCTAATTAAAATTATAAAAACAAAAAATTACTCCTTCAAAATATTAATCAACCTTTAACAATTTAACACATAGACAAAAAATATTAATCACATAGTGAAACATTAAAATTAGAACAAACGCATATTTTTTTTGTAATTTTATTTAAATTAACTCTTAAATGCATAATTAAATCCTATATGCATGCAACATGTATTTTATTTTATTTTTTGATTTATTTTGACAAAATAAACATTTACGGATATAACACAAACATTTAACACCACGCAAATTCAGAAATTACACAGCAAAAGAAATTTATTTTGATTTATTTTGGAGTAATTTTTCGTAAAGCAAAAATCACGTGCTCACAGCTGCCCCTCTTTGTGCGGAAACTCGAAGAGTTTTCGTACAAAGATAAAGTGAGCGGACACGAGCGATTTTTGCCCGTTCGAATACTCCGTGGGAAGCATTTTTAGAAAGATTTGACCGAACCTCTGCTTCAAAGGTTTCCTACATATCCTTGGCTATAAAGGAATCAGGTCAATGTAGTTCGGGAAGTTTTGGGTAGCTGGGACTACCGTGGGACTGTGATGTTACTGCTGCTTCGTGCTGTTTTTACTGCTCGCTGACCTCCTTATTACACCTTGCTTTAAAGGAAATACAAAAATTAAACTAGATTATGGTACAGGAATTGTAAAAATCTTATCTAGATCATGCCCTTGTGTTTCTTGTTGTCTTGATATCTTGGTGACTCTTGGGCATTTGGCTTATTCCATATTCTTTTCATTATGTCCCGTATTTTCTTTTGGGACTCTTGTTGTTTCTTGCTGGGGATTCTGTTGGATTTCTCTGCTTTGCTGATTCTAAGTGTGCTCCTTTTCATGTGAGCGAGCTTCTGATTTCAACATTTCAATTTCATTCCCTCGTTCTTCAGGTGGGTGCCTTGACTGTTTCTTTTCTTTTTTCATCCTCATTCTCCAGGTGGACGCCTGACTTTTTCAATTCTTATCCTCATTCTCCAGGTGGACGCCTGACTTCTTCAATTCTTATCCTCATTCTCCAGGTGGACGCCTGATTTCTTCAATTTTCATCCTCATTCTCCAGGTGGATGCCTGACTTCTTCTTCTTTTATCCTCATTCTCCAGGTGGACGCCTCACTTCTTCTTCTTTTATCCTCATTCTCCAGGTGGACGCCTGACTTCTTCGATTATTATCCTCATTCTCCAGGTGGACGCCTGACTTCTTCTTTCTCATCCTCATTCTCCAGGTGGACGCCTGACTTCTTCAATTTTCATCCTCATTCTCCAGGTGGACGCCTGACTTCTTCTTCTTTTATCCTCATTCTCCAGGTGGACGCCTGACTTCTTCTTCTTTTATCCTCATTCTCCAGGTGGACGCCTGACTTCTTCGATTCTTATCCTCATTCTCCAGGTGGACGCCTGACTTCTTCTTTCTCATCCTCATTCTCCAGGTGGACGCCTGACTTCTTCAATTTTCATCCTCATTCTCCAGGTGGACGCCTGACTTCTTTTAATTTCTTCATCCTCATTCTCCGGGTGGACGCCTGACTTCTTTAATTCTTATCCTCATTCTCCAGGTGGACGCCTGATTTCTTCAATTTTCATCCTCATTCTCCAGGTGGACGCCTGACTTCGTCAATTCTTTGTCCTCATTCTCCAGGTGGATGC
Organism: Nicotiana tabacum; assembly: GCF_000715075.1. Lineage (NCBI taxonomy): Eukaryota > Viridiplantae > Streptophyta > Magnoliopsida > Solanales > Solanaceae > Nicotiana > Nicotiana tabacum. The sequence goes on from NC_134085.1 coordinate 187,953,954, forward strand.
CTGACTTCTTTAATTCTCATCCTCATTCTCCAGGTGGACGCCTGACTTCTTCAATTTTCATCCTCATTCTCCAGGTGGACGTCTGACTTCTTTTAATTTCTTCATCCTCATTCTCCAGGTGGACGCCTGACTTCTTCAATTCTTATCCTCATTCTCCAGGTGGACGCCTGATTTCTTCAATTTTCATCCTCATTCTCCAGGTGGACGCCTGACTTCGTCAATTCTTTGTCCTCATTCTCCAGGTGGACGTCTGACTTCTTTAATTCTCATCCTCATTCTCCAGGTGGACGCCTGACTTCTTCTTTCTTCATCCTTATGTATTTCCTGACACAAATATTGTATTTGCCCCTGTTTTAAATCAAGGAAAACTTTGTTAGTTTAAAGCAGGGTGGTTGACTGGGGTATTCTTGCCGATGGTGATGCTTCTCTTCGTTTCTCTTTGTTGCCTTAGAATGATTGAAAAGACTGTTTTGTCTTTGTAATTGATTCTCGACTATAGGATTTCCCTCTGTGTGTTTTCCTTCAAAACCTTTTTAACTGTAATCGTATGTCCCTTTTGACTTTACTGATCCATTTTTGATTTCACCTTTCTTATACCCATATCTTTTATCTCCCACCTTTCGTGGTTGTATTTTGTAACCTTGAATCTTGGTAGCATATCTTGACATTCCTTCTTGTTTGTTTGGAATAAAACTTATCTCAAAGCTTTTTAGAAGAGTAAGATTATTAGTGACGAAATACGTTGATTTCGACAATTAAACAAAAGAAAAATCCAATTTTGGATGACTGTTTGAGAAAGAATAAAAACTTATCTGATTGGAGTCACTGGCACCAATGATCAGGGTATGCCTTTCGGATTAATCAACCCAGCCTTTTAATCAATCTCCCCAAAATTTCCATAATCCAACTTCACTTTTCATTTCACGAGCCTGTTGGGCTTGTAACGTCTCAAAGAGTTTTCACCGATAAACCTTCCTCATTTGTTCATTTCTCATTTCCTTTTCGCCTTATGGTGCCTACAAAGGTTTTCACCAATAAGACTCTCTCATTTTTACTTTTTCTCTCAACTTCCGTCGCCTTATGGTGCCCATTTGGGTTTTCACCTATAAGACTCTCTCGTTTTTACTTTCTTTTCTTGTTTGTACCAGAATGTTATGAACCATCTTCATTAGCATTTTTTCTAAGATTGGTCGAAAGGTCTTTTTGGTATGGGGTTCTTAGGTGAAAAACAATTTTGGTATGTGTTTGAAATTACAACTCTTGGAATCTTTTCTTATTCCTAATACAATTCTTGTTCCAGTTCCTTGATTGGGGTTGCTTAATGTTTCTTTTTGTGCACATTTTATGTATGTTGTGCATCCTATGACCGAGCCGTGAAGCGCCTACGTATCCTTCTTTGAGGAATCAGGTCAAACGTAGTTCACCCATAATAATGATGATTTTTTATTTTTATTTTTTTTTCAAGAGAGGGTAGGAAAGAAACAAGTTGGCTCAAAGGGGAAGCAAATGGTATAGTGTTTGGATAGCAGAATAAATTGCCTTTGTCATTCCAATCTTCGAAATAATGCTAAATATAAACACTCAAAAAGTTATGCATAATATCTCTTTACTACGTCAGAATTGATCGCCATATCTATGCATTTGCCTTCAATGTCTGTTAAGCATAGTGCACCATTTGATAATACTCTGGTCACAATGAATGGTCCTTGCCAATTCGGGGCAAATTTGCCTCTTGCTTCAACCTGATGTGGAAGAATACGCTTCAGCACATGCTGACCCACTTCAAACTTTCGGGAACGTACCCTTTTGTTGTATGCTCTTTCTATTCTTCTTAGATATAATTGACCATGGCATACTGCGGTCAATCGTTTTTCGTCAATCAAGTTCAACTGTTCCAGACGGGTTTTGACCCATTCATCATCATCAATCTTTGCTTCGGCGATGATCCGAAGGGAAGGAATCTCAATTTCTGCAGGAATTACTGCTTCAGTGCCGTATACCAACAAATAAGGAGTTGCCCCTACTGAAGTGCGAACAGTAGTGCGGTATCCCAATAATGCAAATGGTAATTTTTCATGCCATTGTTTTGAACCTTCTACCATTTTCCGAAGTATCTTCTTTATGTTTTTGTTGGCTGCTTCTACTGCTCCATTCGCCTTGGGCCGATATGGGGTAGAGTTACGATGTGTAATCTTAAACTGTTGACATACTTCTTTCATTAAGTTGCTGTTGAGATTAGCACCGTTATCTGTGATGATCACCTTCGGGATTCCGAATCGACATATGATATTTGAGTGGACAAAATCGACCACAGCTTTCTTGGTCACTGATTTGAATGTCTTGGCCTCAACCCATTTGGTAAAATAATCAATAGCTACCAGAATGAATCTGTGCCCATTGGATGCTGCCGGCTCAATTGGTCCAATCACATCCATGCCCCAGGCAACGAACGGCCATGGTGCCGACATTGTGTGCAACTCGGATGGTGGAGAATGAATCAAATCTCCGTGTATTTGGCATTGATGACACTTGCGCACAAAACTGATACAGTCTCGCTCCATGGTAAGCCAATAGTAACCAGCTCGGAGGATTTTCTTTGCCAACACATATCCACTCATGTGGGTCCGCAAACTCCTGAATGTACTTCAGACATGACAGCTGTAGCTTGTCTGGCATCTATGCATCTTAATAATCCAAGATCTGGTGTTCTTTTATACAAAACTCCTCCGCTCAAGAAGAATCCATTTGCTAATCGCCTAATGGTCCTCTTTTGATCTCCTGTGGCTTGTGCGGGATATATTCCCATTCTGATATACTCCTTGATGTCGTGGAACCATGGTTCACCATCAAATTCTTCTTCAACCATATTGCAATAAGCGTGTTGATCGTGGACTTGAATATGTATCGGATCTACATAAGCTTTGTCTGGATGGTGCAACATTGATGCCAGGGTAGCCAATGCATCGGCAACCTTATTATGGGTTCTTGGAATATGTTGGAATTCCACTGATCGAAATCGTTGACAAAGATCATGTAGACATTGCCGGTATGGGATGAGCTTCAAGTCTCGGGTTTCCCATTCTCCTTGAATTTGATGTACCAAAAGATCTGAATCTCCCATGACTAAGATTTCTCGGATACCCATGTCTGCAGCTAGCCTTAACCCCAAAATGCAAGCTTCATATTCAGCCATATTATTGGTGCAATAAAATCGTAATTGAGCCGTAACAGGATAGTGATGCCCTGTTTCAGAAATGATTACAGCTCCTATCCCAACTCCTTTCATGTTAGCGGCTCCATCAAAGAAAAGTTTCCAGCCATACTTTTCAATTTGCTCCACCTCGTCGATATGCATTGTTTCTTCATCAGGAAAATAAGTCTTCAACGGCTCATATTCCTCATCGACCGGGTTTTCAGCTAAATGATCGGCCAGTGCTTGAGCCTTCATTGCAGTTCGAGTCACATAGATGATGTCGAATTCTGTGAGCAATATCTGCCACTTTGCAAGTCTTCCCGTTGGCATAGGCTTTTGAAAAATGTATTTCAATGGATCCAACCGAGAAATGAGGTAAGTAGTATAGGATGACAAATAGTGTTTCAATTTTTGAGCTACCCATGTTAGGGCGCAACATGTCTTTTCCAGATGATTATACTTAACCTCATAAGCTGTGAACTTCTTGCTAAGGTAGTAGATGGCCTATTCTTTTCTGCCAGTGAGGTCATGCTACCCCAATACACACCCAAATGAATTTTCCAAAACCGTTAAGTAAAGAATCAAAGGTCTTCCTGGCTCTGGCGGGACCAATACGGGTGGGTTTGATAAGTACCCTTTTATTTTGTCGAACGCTTCTTGACACTCATCGGTCCATTTGACTGCAGCATCATTTTTTAATAATTTGAAAATTGGCTCACAGGTTGTTGTGAGCTGAGCAATAAACCTGCTGATATAATTTAACCTTCCCAGCAAACTCATTACTTCAGTTTTGTTTCTTGGGGGTGGCAGTTCTTGGATGGCTTTGATCTTTGACGGATCTAGCTCAATGCCTCGTCGACTGACTATGAATCCCAGCAACTTTCTGGATGGAACTCCAAATGCGCACTTGGCAGGGTTAAGCTTGAGGTTGTACCTGCGAAGTCTTAAGAAGAACTTCCTCAAATCTCCAACGTGGTCGGCCTGATGCTTTGATTTTATGATCACATCGTCCACGTATACCTCAATCTCCTTATGTATCATATCATGAAACACTGTGGTCATTGCTCTCATATAGGTTGCTCCGGCGTTCTTTAAACCGAATGGCATTACCCGGTAGCAATAAGTTCCCCATAGTGTGATGAATGCCGTCTTTTCTGCATCTTCTTCATCCATTAGAATTTGATGATACCCGGCATAACAATCCACGAACGACCCTCTATCGTGCTTGGCACAATTGTCGATCAAAATATGGATATTGGGTAATGGGAAATTATCCTTTGGACTTGCTTTGTTGAGATTGCGATAGTCGACGCATACTCTAATTTTGCCATCTTTCTTCGGCACAGGAACGACATTAGCCAACCAAACAGGATATCGAGTAACTCGAATGACCTTTGCTTCCAATTGTTTGGTGATTTCTTCCTTAATTCTTATACTCATATCAGGCTTGAATTTTCTCAGCCTCTACTTGACAGGAGGCACCGTTGGATCGAACTCAAGCCTGGCATGTCGTCATACGACCATGCAAATACATCTTTGAATTCTATGAGTGCTTTAACTAACTCTTCTCGGATCTTTGGTTCCAGATGGACACTTATTTTAGTTTCCCGGACCTTACTCGTGTCCCCTATATTGACGTCCTCGGTATCACTCAAGTTAGGTTTGATTTTTTCCTCAAAGTGAATTAACTCTTTACTAATCTCTTCAAAAACCTCATCTTCATCATATTCTGATTCATAATCACAATATATTTCTTGAATTAATATTTCGGAACCAGATTGATTTTTAAGACTGGGCTGAGAATTCCTCATGCATGCCATATCACTAGAGCCAGCGTAAAAGGAACTGTACAAGAAAAGAAGAAAAAGAAAAGAAAGCTATTAGGAATGATAATAAAAAGGAAACTGCTTTTTATTGGATGATGAAAGATAACAAGGTTTTGCACACTTCAAACCAACTGTAAGGTAAACTTCGGGATTACAACCTTGAAATAACCCAAAACAAACTGAAAGAAAATCAAAATAAACTACCAAGACTCATTTCGAATTGGGAGAGGAGTGGCTTTCCAATTATTGAGCTTTGTTTCTGGCCCAACGAATTGAACTTTTGCATTGCTACACCCTTCTCCGCTTTCCAACATATTCACATCACTAAACAATTTCTCGAACCTTTCAATTAATTCCTCCTCAGGATTGACCCGGGATTTAGGAATTGTGGTTACCGGGCGATTTTTAGCGCCGGTCTCGACAAAAGACTTTGACAGATGTGGGACTGGCTTTGGAAGAACCCATGTTTGGTGTTTCAGCTTCCTGGCCCTTATCACGTCATTGGCAGTGGGTATGAACCCTAAACCGAATGTTCCCCAGTTCTCGGGGAGAGATACTGGTTGTACAATTCCTTGCAGAGATAAGCCCAGACCTTTGCCGGGTATAAAGCCATTCTTTAACATTTCGTAAGCTACCATGACTGATGCAGAAGATATCTTTGGATTCGGAAGGTATTTCCCTTCTGGAATTTTCTCTACTGACACCGTGTTGGTCACTTGGTATACCCATGGTCCTTGGTCAATTTCTGTTCCCTCGACCGGTACAATGGTATTGCTGTGAGCATTTAAACTTTCTTCTCCATACACGACTACTTCTTGATGATCCCATTCAAACTTGACAGCCTGATGTAGTGTTGACGGGACTGCTTTAGCAGCATGGATCCATGGTCGACCCAATAACAAGTTGTAAGAAACAGATATGTCCAATACTTGGAACTCCATTGTGAATTCAACTGGCCCTATAGTTAGTTCCAACACTATGTCACCAAATGAATCTCTGCTTCCACCGTCAAATCCTCGTACGCAGATACTATTTTTCTGGATCCTTTCCTCTTTAATTTTTAATTTGTTTAAAGTGGAAAGAGGGCATATGTTTGCACTGGACCCATTGTCGACCAATACCCGGGTTACTACGGAGTTTTCACATTTCACAGTGAGGTAAAGAGCTTTGTTGTGCTCGGTACCTTCCACAGGTAATTCATCGTCAGCAAATGTAATTCTGTTTGTCTCAAAGATTCTGTTGGCTATTTTGCCCAAATGATTTACAGAGATCTTTTCAGGAACATGAGCTTCATTCAGGATTTTCATCAACGCCAGACGGTGTTCCTCTGAATGGATCAGTAATGACAACAATGAAATTTGAGCGGGGGTCTTCTTTAATTGATCCACAACAGAATAATCATGGAGCTTCATTTTTCTTAAAAACTCCTCCGCCTCTTCTTCCGTCACAGCTTTCTTTGTTGATATTGGATTGTTTTTAGTTTTTCTCAGCTCTTCGGGAGTAAAACATCTTCCCGAACGAGTCAAGCCTTGCACCTCACACACTTCTTCCTTGATTTATTTGCCCTTGTACATTATGGTCACCCGTTCATAGTTCCATGGGATGGTTTTGTTGTTGATGATTGGCAGCTGGATTACAGGTGCAATAATAACCCGATCTGTACGTGCTCCTTCCACGAATACAGCGGGTTTGTTAGCAACCTCTGGTACTATCACCTTCGGCCTTTCTTGTTTTGCGAAAACTTTGCTCGATGATGCCTCCTCGATTATCATAGATGGTCCATCACCATTTCTGTTCTGCTTAGATACCGGCTTCTCCTCTGTTAACTGCTTATCTGGCTTGGTTTCATGAGACTTGATCATCATGACAGTTTGTGATGGCTTCTTTGCCTCTCCATTAACTTGTATGATTTCTATCATGTTAGCCTCCTGATGGGCTGGCATTGGATTTCTATTGATATTTGGAGCTTCGGGGGTTTGAACCTCGATTTTATTAGTATCAATCAACTCTTGTATTGCATTTTTCAAATGCCAACATTTCTCCGTATCATGGCCTGGTGCACCGGAGCAATATTCACAGCTAATGGTGTAATCCAGATTCTTTGGTGGGGGATTGGGTAGCTTGGATTGTATTGGTCTCAGCATGTCTAGCTGTCTCAACCTGTGGAACAGACTAGTGTAAGACTCTCCCAATGGAGTGTAAGTTTTCTTTTTCTGTTCCCTTTCTCCCCTGAATGCTGGCCTAGGCCTGAAACCTGGTCCGGGATAGGCTCGTGGGTAAGTACTTGGTGTGGCAGGAGCACGCCAATTGGTGTGAACAGGTGGCTGATTGTATGCTTGAGCATGGTTAATGGCAAAATGAGGCTCTGAAGGGTGATAGTAGTGTTGGGATGAATCATGGTGGTAAGCTGATTGGCGAGGTCGTTGTTGATTATAGTAAAGTGGTGAACCTCTGGGTCCCGGCCAAATTCCTGAATCAACTACGGCTGCTTCCTCCCTTTTCTTTCTTCCGATTCCTCCTACCCCGCCTTGAATGGCTTGAGTAGTTGCCTTAATTGCTGAATAGCTCATGATTTTATTTGTCTTGAGGCCTTCTTCCACCATACCTCCTATTTTCACTACTTCGTTGAATGATTTCCCAACCGCTGAAACCAAATGGGCATAGTAAGTCGGTTCCAAGGCTTGGAGGAAGTAGTCTACCATTTCGCTCTCCTTCATAGGAGGATCTACTCTTGCTGCCTGTTCTCTCCACCGAAAACCATACTCTCTGAAACTTTCATTGTGTTTCTTCTCAAATTTGGTCAAAGATAATCTATCTGGGATGATTTCCAGATTGTATTGGAAATGGTATGTGAATGCCTGTGCGAGGTCATCCCAGGTGTACCATCTTCCATGGTCCTGGCGTGTATACCACTCCAAAGCTGATCCGCTTAGACTTTGACTGAAGTAAGCCATCAACAATTCATCCTTTCCCCCAGCTCCTCGCATCTTGCTACAGAAACCCCTTAAGTGGGCTACTGGGTCGCCGTGCCCGCTGTATAGGTCAAATTTGGGCATCTTGAAGCCGAATAGCAATTGTACATTAGGGAATAAGCATAAATCTTTGTATGCTACACTGACTTGCCCACCTAATCCCCGCATGTCTCGGAACGATTGTTCTAGACTTTTGACCTTCCTGAACATCTCTTCTTGTTCAGCATTTTTGGCTGGCTTGTCAATTTCGGTTGGGAGATCAAACCGAGGAGCAGGTGAATTGATTTCGGAGGCTTTGAAGGTGGGCTCCGGGGGTAATATTGGTTGTCTTGGGCCTGAAATGTAGGCTCACTAGGAGATTTGTGAAATGTAACAGGGGGAGGTGCTACGAAAACAGGAGTCATAGGTGGAGGAAGGTACGGAACTGGTTTTGGAGGTGGAGACTGTGGTGTCTGAGAGGTGGTGCCTCGGTAGTGCTGATAAATGGGGAAACTTGGGGATAATTCAGTGGTGATATTATCCTGAGTTTGGATCTTTGATGGAGCGGGGTTATTTGGGTAAGATGGGGGTAACTGTCCTGTCGACCAAGCTTGGTACATTTCAGCCATTTGCTGCTTGAGCTTAAACATCTCTTCTTTCATTTTCCCGACATCCATCTCTTCTATCTCCATAGCTCTGTCAACATCTGGGATAGACATACTTTCGGGTATTGGTCCTTTGGATCTTGTGTGATAGTGATAATATGCCAGTATACTCTTTAGAGAAACTAACTGGTTGAATTCTGAATTCTGAAAATGAACAAACTTGTTAGTTTTGAGAGTTTAACACATATATAATCACACGTTGAGATGCAATGCTCCTAGACAAATAATCCCTCTCTATTATGCATTCGCTCGGTTGCTTGTGTCGTCCCAACTTTCTTGAATTTTTTTTAAAAATTGTCATTCGCTTTTATTTACTATATATATCTTTATCGTGGTGGTCGAATCTTAGAGATTGCCTACGTATCATGCCAAACATGAATCAGACCTTGCGTAGTTCGGACCAAAGTCAATCATGTTTATTTATTACACAAAGATGGAATTACATTTGAAAACTTTAAGAAAATAGCTTGAAACACACATACTTAAATCAAAATAAAGATACAATTCATAACATCTCACAATATGCCCCACTTTCCACTTTTGTTCTCTAATATTGGATTATCTGCTCAATGTGGGGCTTGACCTGGATGGCCTCCCAGCGTACGATACATCCTTTCCAACTCCATTGCTAGATGACGAGCAAAAGTGGGCGCATGCTCTGTAAACGCTTCATAATCCATTCCTTGGCAGTTTACATAACTTTGAGATGTGAAGACTGCCAGGTCATGGATTTGTGCCCTGAAACCTTGGAGACGTTGGTCTTGGTCTTGTAATTGCTGCTGACGAGTGGTGGCTATATCTCTGACACGGTTTTCACGATCTAAAGCTGATTCTAATAGAGCTCGGAGTCTGGCCTGCTCTAATCTTGCTTGCGATCTTTCCCTGTCGAGGTCTGCTTGTTGATATTCTCTGTTGCATCTTCTTGCCTCTTCTAGTTGTGCACGAAGCTGGTCTTCTGATCGCATCCAATAGTCTTTTTCCATCTTGAATTGAGCCTTGTCTTTTTCGGATTGCCTATCTTGGCGTTCCTTGTTAGATCTGGCTTCTTCGTTTAATTGTTGGATCTTTTCTTTTGCTTTGCTCAATGCCCTTTCGTTTTCCGCAAGCATGGAATCATAATCTTGCATTTTTCGAAGAGGTTGGCGATGGTTTTTTGATCCTTCCAGCTCCTCTTTGGCGTTTCAGAGACTCTTATTTTTTGGAACCGAGCATGAAGATTTTCATTCTCACAAGCTAGACTCTTTTTCTCGCCTTTGGCTTCTTGTTCTTGCAAATCTTTCTCCAAACTGAGGCTTCTTAGATTTTCTTTTAGGGCATGGATAGTGGCTTTGTACCCTTTTTCTTTTTCTCCCCAAATCAACCGCTCTTGGATTTTATCATTGAAGTTTTGAACATGGGGTCTTTTTGTTGGCCTTTTTAGCTCAGGTTCTGGTACATCATCCATGCGAGACCGCTTTTCGAACCACCTTGCATATCCAGGATTTATCTCACCCTTGGTAGTGTCTAGGACTTGAGTATCACTTTTCAAGTATCGGCACCCATTCCACATTTGCTGAAGTAAAGCTTCGGGAATAGTGGCTTCTGGGTGTAATTCGATTACTTGCATACTCAAATCTTCCTCATCAGGAACTACTTGATATCTCCCTAGTTGCCTTAGGACTCTTAGTGGTGCATACGGCTGAATGCTTCTCAATCCCAATAGTAGTAGATAACTATTTGAGGTTGACATATGTATTACTTCTCTCATCGGGAGCCATCCCAGAGTCCATTCAATTTGATTTGCCGTTAAAGCCTTTAGATAAGATACCCATGCTTCTATCCCTTCTGGAGCTTGATAATTTTTGTTCTTTCCTCATAGCTCTCAATGCAATTAGCTTTGTTCGACCCATACTGTATGATCTTGGGTTGTTGTTGGAGATGTTCAATCACCCACATTTGCAACAAAATTTTGCATCCTTCGAAAACTTTCGCTCCTGATTTGCATAAAGTCAAAGCCCGATAAATATCTGATAGAATGATGGGGACAAGGGTGTGATTTTCTTTAGTGGTGAGGATTTGCACAACTTTTGCGGTGCGAATATCAATTGTTCGCTCTCTATTTGGGAAGACCATGACTCCTAGAAAAGCCACCATGAAAGCAAATCGACGGTGCATCTGCCAAGTGTCTTTGTTTTGCTTATTAGTAAGGCCTTTCTCATGAATTTCGAACCCATCTGACTTTCCAAACCTGGAATACAAAAAATTGAAGGAACAACATCCATTGATGACATTGCTTTTCCTGATTTGACTGCTGATGTTCAGAAGACCGAAGAATCGATGTATTGAAGGAGCCTTTGTGAATATCAAGCTTTGATTTCTTAAACTTCCGTCAAAACCAAAATAGCCAGCTATCTCCTCTAATGTAGGAGTAAGCTCGAAGTCAGAGAAACGAAAAACATTGTGAACAGGATCCCAGAACGTTACTAATGCCGTAATCAGATCATCCCGAGGCTCAACTTTCATAATGTCCGTAAGATTTCGCAAATGCTTGACGACCCATTTTTGACCGTCTTCGCCTAAATCATACCACCACATTTGAAGCTGACATAGAAATTCCTCCGTACTTGTGGATGAGGGGCTTTGTGTATTGCTCATTTTGTATCTGAAATTTAATTTTAATAAAGTCAAAATTTATACTAAAAATCATTTTCGAAATTTTTTCTTTTATTTAAAAAAAATTTTAAAACTATATTTTTCGAAATTTTTAAAGCAACCCATTTTATTCCTTGCTTCTCACCATGATTTTATTTAAGCTGGTCAACAAGCATGTTCGAGGCGAATGAATGCACAAATAACAAGTGATGCATCATGATGGTCTTTTAATTTTTTGGTTTACCTGTCCTAGACAGACCCAACCCCTGTGTTGAGTCTCCAAGGCCAAATGCATATGATGCAAATATTCGTTCCTACTAGGGATCCGGTACATGGCTGAGTTATTCTAAGTGTAAAACCTTAGGTAGATTGTTCTAAACCTGGCTTACCCAAACGGACAGTTTGAGCCGAAGCGGGGGTAATGTACCGGGAGCACGAAAGTCTGTCCGGCCTAGTTACTTGTCCCAACTCCGTCTTATTTGGTATGACTTTAACAGAAAGGTGGGTCACGCGCACGTGTACACCATAAATTCAGAAGACTCAGAAAGAAAGGGGTTTCGTAGCAGTTATATATATTCACAATTCAAATAATATTAAAGCGGTAAAAAAACATTTAGCATATTAGCATATAAACAGTTGATAAAAATAAAGCCAATAAAGCAGATATTTTAAGCTCGAATTCTTTAAACCCTGAACCAGAGATTCTGGGTTACAAATCCCCAGCAGAGTCGCCAGAGCTGTCGCACCTCCTATTTGCCGCCCCCGCGGGGCGCGTGGGGAGTTTTCTCCAATTGAAGGACAGTCGAAACGGGATTTATTTAATTATTTAAGAGTCGCCACCTGGGAATTTTAAGGCGTCCCAAGTCACCAATTTTAATCCCTGAATCGAGGAGAATATGACTCTGTTTATTATTCTGCGAACCAGAAATCCTGAGTAAGGAATTCTGTTAATCCGGAAGAAGGTGTTAGGCATTTCCGAATTCCGTGGTTCTAGCACGGTCGCTTAACTGTTTTATTATTGGCTTAATTATCTTGATTTTTTTATAAAAAAAACTTCTTATTACGATTTTTTTTTCTACCGTTTTTACTTATTGTGGTTAAGAACCCTTCTTTGAATCGAATTACGCGTACGTATATTCGTGTTATAAATTTAAAAAATGCGGAATTGTGTCACGCGTACGTGTACACAATAACTTTTGATAATATTTATTGAGTAATCATTTTTCGAAATTATGTCGAATCAAGAATATTTGTTTTTTCTGAATAATGAACCGTACATCTCGGTTTTTTATGAAATTGATTTAACTTCTTTGAAAAAAAATCCTTTTATTAAATATTCGTTCGAAATTGCGCGTACGCATAATCCGAATTTTTTTGCTTTTAAAAATATAATCAGGGTACGCGAACGTATCCCTATCGCGTGACATATTTGTAATGATATTATGGAATTTCCACAAAAATATTTGTTATATCACGAGAAATCTCGTTTTAAGATACTCCTTAATTTTTGGAAAAGAATCCACAATTTATTAAATGTTGTCCATTGATTATAATTTCCGAATATAAATTATATTCATTCTAATTATTCAAATTCAAAGGACAGAATAAAAATATGATTAATACTATCTTTAAAACAAATATGACATATATATATATATATGCCAAGGAATAAATTACATATGAAACTAAAAATGAATGATTCATAAAGGAAAAGAAATATTTTCCAAGAATTTTCATTATTACTTGATGCAAATTCCATTTTTTAATTACCAATGATTTAAAGTGTTGCCATTTGTGTATATACAACTCAACTTATTCTCATATACTCGTTTTAATCTTAATAGATGAAATTAATCTACTTAGTTATGCCTATGATTGAGTTAGGATAGATATAGATATAATCAAACCAATTTGATTCTCAATCTATGTGAATTATTACTAACTATTAATTTTCACATTGTATAAGTTCCTAAACCCTTTATTACTAAGAAAGAGGACAAGTCTTGTTGACTTAATAAAATGATATTGCATACAATATTACTTACTATATTTGACATTTTTAAACATACGGATTATACTAACGCATCTTTCAACTATAAATTATGAACACAACCAATGTTATGCCAAAAGATGGCAAATTGCAGCTAATCATCATCTAGCTTTAAACAACCGCTAATTAACTAACAAGATAAGCTAATAGCATATTTTCTTTGATAATGCTATATTATACCATACCTTTCTAACAATACCATGAAGTGTAAATAAACCAACTTTCTGCCATACTTCCTATTTACACAACTCATAGGTAACTAAATTAATGAAATTTGACATGGATATCATTATTACAAAGCTTCATATGAATTTCGAAATAAGACAATTAACTTGTAGCCATCGAGTCGAACTTACTACTGGTTAACCAATATGAAACTAAAGCTGAAATTTTCAACTAAAGAACTCAAATGAGTAGATGACAGTATTACAATTCAAACTCTATTTATCTATCATGTTGAATCTCTTTCCAATCATAAAATTTAAAAGACATGTACCTGAAAATGAAGGTAGGAGGAGTAAATTTCAGCAGTAGCAGCAGTAATAAATTCAGTAGAATATACTGATAACACAGTAAAATCTGAACAAGAATAGGATTCGAAGAGCCCAGATGCACAGTAAAGTACTTTTAAGAAACACTTCGGATTTTAACTGAACAGTGGAATCACATAAAGTTGAACAGATTCAACAAAAAAAAAACAACATTTCAGATTTCAGTTTTTCTTCAGTTTCAAATTCAGTTTGTTTCTGATTTTCTGTTTCCTTCCTTTAAAATCTCAGCCCTCAAAATCTCTTAAAAATTCTCTCTTAAAAATTCTCTCTGAAAATCTCTTAAAAATTCTTTCTTAAAAATTCTCTCTGAAAACCCTTTCAAAACTCTTCCTAAAGTCTGTCCAGCTAAATCAGTCCAGCTCCCTGTATTTATACAGGTCTGGTCCTAGGCAATTTAAGTGCTTCTTGGACCCCTTATATCTTTTAAAAACAGAAAAATTCTATTAAAAACTGCTTTTACTACTTTAAATCCCATTAAGCTAACTTTTCCCTGATTTTCAGCAGCCCATTATCCCTTGTTCCCCATTAGTATTATTAACTAATAGCAACTAACATTACATTATAATACACTAGCATTAATACCCTGTTTTTTACTGTTTCATTCCCAGAAGTGCCCCTGAAATCCTAATGTTATTACTGAAAAAATCAGAACCTACAGCAAAACAGATTCTAAAATCTGTACAAACTTAGTTATCTTTCTGATTTACAGCTAAAACCAATCCTATTAACCTCCTAACACAATTGTATTTGACCAACTTTTGTAAGCTTGAATTCAAACTGGACATTACAGCAATATTACACTGAATTCAGAACTAACATCATAACAGCATATTTCTGAAATTATCATAACAATTCAGACTGGACTTAACATTAAACCAAAATCAAACACACACGGGATCATTGTCAATACTGACAATGCCCTGAAACTTTAATGTTCAGACAATAACATATACAACATACATTTGAATTCACTGATTCACAGACAATCATGATTTAATTGACGAGCATTAATCAATTGACTATTTACAACATTTGTCAATAATTAGTCTAAAATAATAGAAGCAGACTGTTTTAGTCAACATTTTCAGAAATGAAAAATTCGTAATATAACTAATCGACGAACTTAATCGAGTCGATCACACACATTGTAAACCATCACAACCAACAGAAACAATTCACATTCGGATTAAGTAGACAGAAATGACAGAATTGATCAAAACAAATATGAAAAATTAACAAGCTGTTAATACGGACAACAATACACAAAATAAATAGAAAAATACCTCTGAACTTTAATTTTATTCTGACTCGAACTCAACTTGGATTTCGGATTTTTTTTGTTTGAAATCAAACTGACCTTAGTCGAAGTATTTTCCACTGAAAATACTTCGACTAAGGTCGATTAAACCTCAATCTTCATCATAATCTGAACAGAATCCGGAAGTTTGGTATTTTTAGGGTTCTTAAAAACTCGATTTGGGATTTAACCATTGCCAATGGATGAAGCAAGGACCAAACATGACACATTGGTGAGGGTAGCCTAAGGGTTATTTCGTGTTAGTTTGAAATGGATCTGAGTTTGTTCTTGTTTGGTCCGAATCTTCAAAAGAAGATTCGAGAAGTTCCGAACTGATTCGAACCAAACAACCAACAGATCCATACTCAGGACGACTAGGGGAAGCCATGGTGTTAATTTGGGCCTGATTGGTTTAGATCAAGTTTTCAGGCCATCCTTCGATTTAAGATTCGAAGAGTTGTGGCCTGATTCGAAGGAAACTAAGGTTGGATTCGTGTAGGGGAGGTTCAGGAGGTCCTAGAGTGTTAAGTTGGTGACCGGCGGCGTTGATGCCGCCGGGTTTCAGGCGAAGGGGAATAGGGGCGGCTAGGGTTAGGGGTCTGTTTGGAACGATGATGAACAGGAGCGGAGAGGGGGGGTGTTCAGTTAGGGGCTGGGTAGAGGTTTGGGATTTATATAGGGGTGGGGTGGACTGGTATCGTCCGTTGGATCAAGTAGAATGGATGGATGAGATCTACTCACCTAACCAAACGGTGTCGTTTGGTTTAGGTTAGGGGGACGGGTTGAACCGGGTATCGGATCGGGTAAGGGTCTTGGGTTAGGGTGATGAGATCTTGGCCGTTGGTTGGATTTAATCCAACGGCCCTTGATAAGGGGTAACCAAACGACGTCGTTTGATTCTGTTTTGAATTGGACCGGACATGGTTATTTGGATTGGGCCTGATTTTGTTTAGAAAATTTGGCCCAGATCCGTTTTTGCCCATTTAATACCACTCTTTTTAATTTCTAATTTAATTATTCAATTATTAAAAATCCTAATTAAAATTATAAAAACAAAAAATTACTCCTTCAAAATATTAATCAACCTTTAACAATTTAACACATAGACAAAAAATATTAATCACATAGTGAAACATTAAAATTAGAACAAACGCATATTTTTTTTGTAATTTTATTTAAATTAACTCTTAAATGCATAATTAAATCCTATATGCATGCAACATGTATTTTATTTTATTTTTTGATTTATTTTGACAAAATAAACATTTACGGATATAACACAAACATTTAACACCACGCAAATTCAGAAATTACACAGCAAAAGAAATTTATTTTGATTTATTTTGGAGTAATTTTTCGTAAAGCAAAAATCACGTGCTCACAATGATGACAAGTAAAAATCCGGGAACTTATACTAACATAAAGATAGACGACAATAACAGGTAAACAATTTAGGACATGCTGTCTTTAGCCTTGTTAACTTTTGAGTTATAACCAGAAGTTGAGGACTACCTATCCTTAAGTTTTGAACTTGTAATTAAAAGTTAAGGACTTCCAGTCCTTAAGTTTTGAACTTTGAAATAAAAGTTAAGGACAACATGTCCTTAACTTTATAACTTGTAAATGTAAGTTAAGGACTGACTGTCCTAAACTTCGGGGTATTTTAACCTTGTTTTATATTGTATTTTCAGGTTTCTTTATATGTTTTACGCATATGGATCATCGATAGCTGGTTGGAATCATTGTAGACCAGTGATTGCTATTGATGCGACTTTTTTGAAGTCAAAATATCGTGGAATTTTAATGATTTCAGTTTCAAAAGATGCAAATAACCAAATTTTCCCATTAGCCTTTGGAATAGCAGAATCTGAAAACAACAATTCCTATGAGTGGTACTTTAGTCAGCTTCGCAATGCAATTGGGAGCCGGGAGAATTTGATTTTTTTATCAGACAGGCATCAAGCTATTGCAAATGGCATTGTAAAGGTATATCCTGAAAGCCATCATGGGATTTGCATCTATCATTTGGAGCAGAACCTAAAGCGAAGAAAGGTGAAAAGTGAGGTCATAAAACTTTTCCAAAGTGCTGCAAGAGTATACAAGCGTAAAGAATTTGACATATACATGTCAGATATTGCAAATGTAGATAAGAAAACTTATGACTACTTGATGGAAGAACCACCGGAAAGATGGGCACGTTCTTGTAGTCCACAACGAAGATATGACATGCTCACAACAAACATAGTTGAGTCGATGAATTCAGTGCTATTAGAAGCAAGGGAGCTGCCTATACTAAGAATGATGGATTTCATTCAAGTGAAGCTACAACATTGGTTTTATGAAAGAAGAAATAAAGTAGAAGGAACATTTTATGATGTTTCTTGTTGGGTAGAGGAGGAATTGAAGAACAGAATAGATTTAGCATTTACTTTGAACGTAAGTATTATGTTTTATGTTTATATTATGATTTTGACATTTTTTAACATAATGTACTCACTTATAATTTTTCAACATTGAAGGTTTTCCCTGTTGATTCATGGCGTTCTAGAGTTGAAGAAGAAGGAATAACTTTCTTGGTGGACTTAAACAAAAGAACATGTGATTGTTTTCAATTTCAACTTGATGAATTACCATGCATACATGCAATTGCAGCTATCGAGAAGAGAAACATCAAGAAGTCCGACTTTTGTTCGCACTGGTACTTAATGGAATCTTGGCTGAAAACATATGAAAGACAAATACATCCAGTAGGACATACTGATTCATGGATTGTACCAGAGAGTGTTAAGTCACAAATTGTTAAACCTCCAGATTTCAAAGTGCCACCAGGTAGAAGGCAAAAGAAAAGGCATATTCCTGCTACTGAGCCATCAAAAATAACATTCAAATGTGGTCGTTGCAGAAGAATTGGTCATAATAGAACAGCTTGTATATATTCTCCGGCACTCCATCCATTTTCAAGAAAGCATAGAGAAGAGTAGAAATATACACTTATGTTTATCGACTCTTTTAAGTTTTTGCTATAGATTGTATTCATTATTATTCTAATTTGAGCGGATGCCTAGATTTTCAATATTTATATCTTGTTACGTTCTTTTAATTTCTTTTGAGTTCAACAATTAAAAGTTATTAACAGGAGTCAGTAAGTTCAACTTGCAATTTTGAAAACGTAATGACTGTCTGTCCTTAACTTTGAATTTCAAGTTCAAAAGTTAAGGACATGAGGTCCTTAAGTTATAGTCTCATGTTAAAAACTTAAGGACTGTTTGTCCTTAACTTTGAATTTTAAGTTCAAACGTTAAGGACATGAGAGGTCCTTAAGTTATAGTCCCATATTAAAAACGTAATGACTGTCTGTCCTTAACTTTGAATTTCAAGTTCAAAAGTTAAGGACATGAGGTCCTTAAGTTATAGTCCCATGTTAAAAACTTAAGGACTGTCTATCCTTAACTTTGAATTTTAAGTTCAAACGTTATAAGTTATAGTCCCATGTTAAAAACTTGAGGACTGTTTGTCATTAACTACATGAGTCCTTAAGTTTGAAATACAAGTTAAAAACTTAAGGACTGTCTGTCCTTAACTTTAAATTTTAAGTTCAAACGTTAAGGACATGAGGTCCTTAAGTTATAGTCCCATGTTAAAAACTTGAGGACTGTCTGTCCTTAACTTTGAATTTTAAGTTCAAACATTAAGGACATGAGGTCCTTAAGTTATAGTCTCATGTTAAAAACTTGAGGATTGTTTGTCATTAACTACAGGAGTCCTTAAGTTTGAAATACGAGTTCAAAAGTTAAGGACATGAGGTCCTTAAGTTATAGTCCCATGTTCAAAACTTAAGGACTGTCGGTCCTTAACTTTGAATTTCAAGTTCAAAAGTTAAGGACATTTGGTCCTTAACTTTGAATTTGAAGTTCACTTACACTTAGTCATGAACAAATACTAACAAACTCAATGGACAAATCAATAGTTGAGAGAAACAACGAAATAAATAACAAAATGTCTTGACATAACTTTTGAAATTGTAATTTTGCATAACTGTTACAAAATATTACGCTATGCCAACAAAACAAAATATAAGTGCCTTTTCACAAATTTACAGAATATTTCAGAACTATCCTAAACTGGCATAATTCAGATGTCACCTTTACAGCAATTTTATACAAAAATAACACCACAATTTCTTTACAACTCCTTTGGACAGAATGTTTCATTTTCACTCTCATAATCATCACCAACATTTTCTGGTGGAGTATCATAACCAGAATTTCTTTTCCATTCACCATGTGCCCAAAGATTTGCAGCAAGTTCTTTTCGAAAGTCTTTTATGTCTTCGGGTTGGAATTGCTGCACGTCCTTTCCAATCATCAGCAACTCGGCAAATTTGATCAGGAATGCACCACAATCAGTCCTAAGAGAAATGTAAGATATGCAGTGAATTAAACAATAATCTTAAGTACATATAAATAATATAACAAATAATAACACGTACGATCCAGTTTGGTGTGGTGATCTTTGCCACTGTATATCAAATTTGTTGAAGACATTCCCAAAAGACTTGTGATTTTTGTCAAACTGTGAGAACTTTAGCAAATGGGGGATCATGCGTGCATACATTTGCATGTAGTTCATTCCTGCTTCATATGGCTCACTGTATATGGAATCATATACATCAATCTTTTTTTGATTCAAGTCCAATACTCCCAACAAAAAGTGTGTCACAGCTTCATCATCTTCTGAAGGAAGCCGACATGGAAAAAAGATTTTGTCAACCTCAGTCCATGCAATTCCACATCTACGGCTGTCCCCCCACACATATGGTGTCAGAAATAACTGATTATCACCAGCACACCAAAACTCATCACTAGCATCTTCACTGAAATCTTTATACACAAGTGCCATATAATTATCAAAAAGAACATCAGTAGTTGTGCACCGAAAAGGATGATCGCGAGAGTGGTAACATTCCTTCTTTCTCAGATAATAGAGAGCAATGTCAATATGCTTCATAAAAAGGCAAAAAATAAAACAAATCAATAACAAATCAGTCATAAAATAATGAAAAAATGATAAATTAATAATAGAAAAAATAAATGCCTTGTGAATTATCTAACCTTATCATCAAGAACAAATTTGCTATCTGAAAGCTCAAGGAAAAATATTTTGCTACTGATTTTTTGATGATACAATTTGTATGGTTTTTTCCTCACACTATTATCATCAGCATATAAATCAATTTGCCCCCTGAAAATTTTGAAAATGTCAAGTTAGAATTTTGAAAACTTTAATCTATAAGTTAAGGACCAAGTGTCCTTAGCTTTTGAATTTGATACTCAAACTTAAGGACTGCATATCCTTAGCTTATGAATTTTGAATTCAAACTTAAGGACAAGAAGTCCTTAAGTTTTAAACTTGAATCTATAAGTTAAGGACAGTTAGTCCTAAAATTAGTCTTACAATCACAGAAGTTAAGGATGTAGTGAAACACATTAAGAGACTTACTCTTTTTTGCGACCTCTCCTTTTCTCCTTGCCCAACCACACAATGAATTTCTTCACTAATTTTTCATCTTCTTTGGCATAATGAAAAATACACCTACGAGTATAGGTTGATTTTATCCAACCTGAACTCTTCAGAGTATTTTGATTGTCTGCCTTGGAACTTAGTGCTTTTCCTTCCTTATCAAAAGGAGATTTCAACTGCCAGCTTAACTTCTTGTTCCTTTTACCTCGACCAAGTTCTTCTTCAACATTTCCTTCACCCTCCATAGTCAAAGTCGCATCAATGTCCATTTGTATACTTGGAGGAGTAGGAGTAAGAAGAGAAAATGACGGACCATCATAACCAATACTGTCTCTCTTTCTTTTCCTTGTATATTGGTTAAGATCGTCATCATTGGTGTCCTCTTTGTTTTCCTCTGCTGGCGACACTATATATATATATATATTCATATTAGTTTTCTGCAACATGTCAAATGAAGAGACAAAATTTCAATTGTACATATAATAATTAGGGCACAATCAGTACTTGTCTTCTCCGCAGTACCTTCTTGTGTTTTTTCAAGAGACAACTCAGCTAAAATATTGCGTGCAGCATTTTCTTTTTCTTGCAATTCCACATTTTCTTTATCTTGCAGTTGTTCACCATGATCTTTAGATGCTTGTTGACAAGATTCTGCAAAAATATTTACAACAGCTAACATGTTAATAATCTTTAATTAAAACAAACATATATAAAATTAAAAAAGCACTGCCTAACCATTTGCAATATCCAAGATCATTCCAGCTACATCATCATCATCACATGTTGCATCTATAGATTTGGAACCAATCTCACTTCTGCCTATGGCTTGAGATTGTAGTCCAGTTTTCTCTTGATACTGCACTCCAGCTTCTTCGCTTGCTGCTTCAAAAGATACAATATATAATGAAATAAAGATACAATATATAATGAAAATTTTATCTAACCTTGACTGGCACAAGTTTGAACTCCAAATTTTTCTTTGTATGACAGCGGTGTAAAGAGATCATACGTTCCTTCTAAGCATTTGCATACAATCTCGCTGACACTTGTCCCCAATGGACTTGTTAAATCCTCCTGTGATTGCAATCCACAAACTCTACAAATTTCTCCGGCACTCCACAAACTTCTACATGCACATGCATAGTTTATATGTATTAATCTATTGAATATACATTTCAACGAAAATAAAAATCAAAATCTATATCTAACCTTTCCCAATATCAGTAACATTTTCAGTTTCATCATCTAGATGTGCATCTCTAAATTCTCTTTCATACTGACCCTCTGCATGCACATCCATATCATCACGTTCAACACCACCTGCATCTTGGTTGAATATGCCAGTACGCTCAGTAGCACGACAATGATCATCAACTCCATATTTTCTAATTGGAACACTAGATTCTCTATCTGTGTTCATCTGATCAGCTTTCCCAAACATGTTCATCAAAGTATCAAGCTTTGATCCTAGAGTTTTCTTTAAATCCTGAGAAAGCAACTAAGTTACAAAGAGAAGTACATGTTTAAAACTTAAGGACAGGCAGTCCTTAAGTTTGAACTTAAAGTTCAAAACTTAAGGAAATGCAATCCTTAAGTTTGAACTCCAAGTTCAAAAGTTAAGGACAAGAAGTCCTTAACTTTGAATTCCAAGTTCAAAACTTAAGGACATGATGTCCTTAAGTTTCATTTCAAAGTTCAAAAGTTAAGGACAAGAAGTCCTTATCTTTCAATTCCAAGTTCAAAATTTAAGGACACAAAATCCTAAAGTTGGACTAACTGAAATTACCTTGATTTCGTTCTCAATCTTTTTTTCTGATACAACAATTTTCTGATTAACTCTGGTAACTTCTGCTTGCAAATCCTTCTTAAAACTCTCTGATAATCTCTGAATCAAAAAACATAATATAAAAAAAGGTGTTCGTAAGCAAGAAATAATCAAATAAAAAACTAATACTATTCAAAGGCAGAAACACATACTCTAACAATTTCCTTAAGTACGCCTTCGTCAAATTGTGTGGAAGAAAACCTTGAGCCTCGATCTTGTGAAACTGGCTCCTCCACACAAAGAGGCTCTGTATCTTCTTCTTCCACGGGAATAAAGGGTGACACCTCAATCAACTTAAACACCTATTATATAAGAAAAACTAAACATAAGTATACATAACTAAAACAAATAAACAAAAAAAGAGATAGTAATTACATTAACTTACTTTTTTATTATGGAAATATTTTCTACAAAGAGCATCAAATTGTGGAGACTTCATTTCAGAATAACATAACATTCGAGGACAACCAACTTCTTTGAAGTTCACAAATTATTTCTCTTGGAAAATAGGAAGTACTTCCATAATCCAGACACAAAACGCAAAAGGAAAGCCAACTAAAGTGTAGCTATCAATATCTTTTTCTTTCTCTTTCTCCTTCTGAACATCATTCTCATTTGATTTCAAGCAACTCTTCAATGATTTTAATAGTGTCTCATAAGCAAGAGAGCCCCAGTTGAAGGAAGCGCAAAGTGCATCATCGTCAACAATTTTCATTATTTGCTCCGACACATTCCTATTTTTCCTCTTGCCCATCAAAACCGACTCAACAAAATAGAGTGTTGCCAACTTCAAAGCATCATCATCACTGCCAGCAAATGATGAAGTTGTACCATGTGGGCGACTAGAAATAAAACTATACAAATCAACCAACTCAATTTTGTCCTTTCCAGGGAAATAGACTCTTAAAAGCCTATTCTCTTTCTCATTTAAACCTTTCATGTCAAGCGACGAATAAGACTTCAAACCAGTAATAATATGGAATGCATCACGAGTAAACTTAATATCGCGGTCAAATACCTTGAAGGTCATCGAATCAGGTTCATTACTAACAATTTCAGAAAGCAATACACAGTGCATAAGTTTACCCGAGAACTTCACACTTTGTAATCTGAAGAAGTTGCCAAAAATACTTTCCCTCAATTTCTTCCATTGGCTATTCGACAGAAAACTTTTAATTGTTTCCTTATATTGAAAATCTCCTTTCCAATATACCAGAAAATTACGCCAATCGTCAAAATCAAAAAAATGATCGCCTTCCATTATAACACTAGAAAAGAAGGAAAAACAAACAAAGATTAGGACTTAACTTAAAATTTCAAGTTTAAAAGTTAAGCAAATACAATCCTTAACTTTAAATTTTAAGTGCAAACGTTAAAGAAATACAGTCCTTAACTTATACTTTCAACTTCCAAAGTTAAGGACAATAAGTCCTTAACTTTAAATTGTAATTGCAAAGGTTAAGGAAATACAGTCCTTTAACTTATACTTTCAACATCCAAAGTTAAGGACACTTAGTCCTTAACTTCAAGTTTCATGTGCAAAAGTTAAGGACAATCAGTCCTTAACTTTAAATTGTAAGTGCATAAGTTAAGGAAATGCAGTCCTTAACATATACTTTCAACATCCAAAGTTAAGGATACTTTGTCCTTAACTTCAAGTTTCATGTGCAAAAGTTAAGGACAATCAATCCTTAACTTTGAATTCCAACTACAAAATTTAATGTCGTTTCTTCTTTACATTTAATGAACACAGTTAACTGAAAATTCATAATCAGTAAGCTTATGAATTTCTACGACTATTTTTATGAAATATACCTACATAATCAAATATATTGAATCAACCACAAACACATTTCAAATTTCACACACTAAAAATTTATCAAAAACAGAATCACACAAAATATACTACACTGAATCAACATATAATGCTAATTTTTGAAATTTCACACATACTTCACACGGCATTGAACCAACTTACAAATAAAGAAAAACGAAAATGCATAAAAAAAATATATTACCAGTCGCGATTGACAGAAGATGACGGAGAAGATGAAGGAGCAGAAGTTTAACTGAGATTGCAATTTGCATACGAGGAAGATGAAGAAGCGCAGAACTCTGAACGAATGAAATAAGGGGTTTCGTCGATTTTGGGATTATACAAGAAATAGAGAAAGGGTAATTGTGTCTTTTCTCCCTTAGTAGTGGCTATTTTTGATAAGCATTTTAAATAGTGGATAAAAATTAAATACACCCTTATTTAATGGCTACTACACGTCATTTTTACAAAAAGCGGGTATAGATGTCAATGGCCCGATCGAGGAAGCCCAAACTCCGCTGGCCCAACATGTTTTGTTCGTTCCTCTTGAAACGTATTGTTCTTACAAATCAAACAGTGGAACGGAACTGAAGCCGGTGCGGGGATTCAGGTGCCGGCATTACATCGGAACCTCAAAAGCATAAGCAGTGGTTCGAAATCAAGTCAAAATGGCGGTCTTTCTAGGAATTGTTCGTCGTCCCCCCCATACACTTCTCTCTATCGCCCTTTCCACCCCCCAATTTTCCTTCACCAATAACAAATCAATCTTAATATCAAAGCAACGGTATTCTCAATTCAAACGCGTCCTCACAGCTTCTATTCACTCTAGTAAGTATTGTTTTCTTTTGTATAGACTATGGTTAATTTCAATAACTCCTTGAGCGTTTGGTTAATTACCGTGGTCATTTTTTTCTGCTGATCTTCTATAAAGAAAAGCAAACCGAGAAAATTCGTTTCACTTAAATTGAGTTTTAGTTATAACTTATTGTAGTAATGAGATTCTTCTCAGCCGACAGTACAAATTTTTAATCACATTACAGGTACTACCAGTTCTCGAACTGGAACTGAGGTATATGCAGACCAATCAGAAATAATTTTTATAGGAACAGGAACAAGTGAAGGGATTCCACGCGTGAGCTGCCTCACTAACCCCTTGAAGACATGCCCTGTAAGCCTGCAAAAATTACTCTGTGCCTATGTGGCATCTTAGAGGGTTAAAAGTATTTACTGAATTAAAATAAGTGGTTGATTTTGTATGAACTTCTTAATGTTCTATACAGGTGTGCACAAAAGCTAATGAACCGGGTAACAGAAATAGGAGACTGAACACCGGCATCCTTATTCGTCACACCAGGCCCTCTGGAAACTGTAACATCCTTATTGATGTTGGCAAGTATGTAGAGAGACTTTAAAGTGCAATAGTTAGGAATGGTGTTTGAGATCAATTTTGAATCATGAATGCTTTAGTGTTTCAATGGTTTTTCCATTTTGAGATAATTCATAATGTTATTCTTGATGTTAAATTTGGAATTTACTCATGTTAGCACTTTAACTTTACGTCCAATGCTTTTCTAGGAGTTGTTTATCCTTTCAGAGATTTATACATTAGTAGAAAGTATAAGAACTGCTAGTACTTCTTAATCTTACTCTATTACAATATTAATTTTATTTTGTATAATATTGGTCTGGGATGAGTTTATATGGTGTAACATGGTTAGTGAGGATGCATATAGCGGGGCCCAACTTGTTTGGGGCTGAGGCTTAGTTGTTGTTGTTGATGATGTTTACTTTGGAGTGGAGGTAGTATTTTGAATTAAGTTGTTCAGTCAACTTGGTCAACCTTGATTCAACTACATGCTTAAATAGCATCATCTTGTCTAACCCTAAAGTTATCCGGAAAAATAGATAAAATTGTGGGAAAAACAAAAATCTATTGGTTCTGAGTGTTGTTGTCTAAGAGCAGTTTCTCTTTGTGCAATCCAGGTTCTTCTACCATAGTGCTCTGAGATGGTTTCCTGCTTATGGGTAAGTCTCTTGCACTTGGCCTCATCTATTACTTTGTGAATGTATGTGATGACTGATATTATCTGTGTTAAGTGGATAAACTTCATCTGCTACTAGTATGAAACAACAAAAAAATCTTCTTGTGTCAAGGGTTAAGGCTAAATGCGTCAGCCTCCTAGATTCCACTCTTGGGTGACTCATTCTACTGCTTCTTGTTAGGAGTGCTTCATTTTGGACCCTGTTGGGGAAGTAGTTAGGTAGGATCTTTATAGCAGAAGCTTCAACCTTAGAACCTACACATGTTATAGATGTGTCACCACATCGACAGTTCTATTCCTAACCACATCAATGGATCAGCATGTCATAAATCCCGCTCAATCAGTTACCATAAACTATGGTTCTTTTGTTGAATCTGTCATCATTCTTGAGTGATGACACAGTTTGCTTCTTCTAGCATGTCAAGATGGGATGTTACTGCCTTTTAGCTCAATATGTTTCAATTAAAAGGGTTATAACTCTCTTATAAGATTTCATATCTAGTGTTTTTGCTTATCAAAGGGAAAAAAGGAATGTCTCAAAATAACTCTTATTGTTCCCTGCCATGCAAGAAAACCTTGTAGCTAGGAAGACTTTGTGTCTCACATTTGCTAATGGAAGTGCTTAAAACTTTGCTTATGAAGTTGGCGGCGATACTCCGATGCCAAAGAAGTTTTCCTTATCAAAAAAAAAAAACTTTGCTTATGAACTCTAATCATGTCATTCTTCTATCACTATTGCTTAAGATATTTGATAGAACCTATTGTGTGCATGAAGAGTACATGCGAGCATTAGTAGGTGGTGCTGGAAACAATGTGATAGTGCTATTATTTCATTTGCTTAGTATTTCATCTGGAACAAAATGTCTATTTCGTCCTAAGTATATCACGGAAGGACTTACAAATTTGTGATAGTGAACCTGATTGCATATATAAGCAATGTTATAAGCTTGTTTCAAGATATAATTTGAAGAGCATTTTGGAGTCGCTGAGTTAACTTGTCTAGACAACAGAATTTCAGTATTATTCTTCTAGGGTTAATTGTTTCCTTCTGCTGTTTCCTTCCATTTATTGGATAGTCTGATAGTATTAACTTTTCTGCCTTCTAATGAAAAAAAAAAGAATGTTTATAACTTTTTGCTTATGATCTGTATGCCTTACTCGTGACTAGTTCTTCTGTGTCAGGATAAGAACAGTTGACGCGGTCATTATAACTCATTCTCATGCTGATGCAATTGGAGGTCTCTGATAAAATCACTTGTGATGCTTAGTGCAATGTGGTTATGTCTTTTCTTGTACATTCCCTGCATAACCCCCTCCACGAGGTCCTCCTTTCTCTATATCTATGCAAATTGAACACGCTCCAATAAATGAAGATAATTATTATGCAGGTTTGGATGATCTTCGCGATTGGACTAACAATGTCCAACCCTCCATTCCTATTTATGTGGCCAGTCGTGACTTTGAGGTCTGAGTTCTTCTGAAATTCATAAGACAGTTCTTGATTTCTATTGTTATACAATGAACATTTGTGCTACTAAATGATAATGCATCTTTACATTGTTAGCATCCCTCAGTTAGCTGAGTGATTACGGAATTGAATTCTTTCATCCTTTTATCATTTTCTTGATAACTAATACCTTGATCATGTGTTGTTTACTGTGTACAAGCAAGCAAGTTAGAGCAGTGCAAGTTCAAGTAAACTCATAAAATAAATAGAGAACTTCTCCTGAAGGTTCTATGTATATGAGTGGATTGCAAAATGCACAATGATATATAGTTATTCAAGTACTAGTTGAACTTGTTCAAACTACCTAAAGATTGGGTATAGCCTTGTAGGGAATGTGCAACAAACATTAAACGCTGGATCACCAAAGGCTATGGTGAAATGGATAGGATCCCTCCACCCTTAGCCAGAGATCTCGGGTTCGAGCCCTGAGAATGGAAAAAATCCTTGTAGGGAACGCGTCCCCCTTAATGAGCTATATGTGGCACAAATCCATATCAGTCCGGCCCCAATCGGTTACCGGACATTGGATGGAAAATAAAAAATAAAAAAAATAAAAATTTAATGCTGGACCGCATATCTGTTTGCTGGAAAGATATTTTTTTCAGCTACTGGATAGAATTTCTCAGAAGTTACTACATTTTACTTAATGTTCGCCAGTAGTGTTCTGCCACTCTGAGATAGTGACATGCTTGAGTTGATGTAACTTGCTTCAGAAATTGTTATTTTATTAGCTCAGAATGTGCACAATTTTCTTTCATTAGGTGATGAAGAAAACCCACTATTATTTGGTAGATAAAAGTGGTATCATACCGGGAGCTGCAGTCTCAGAGTTGCAATTTATCATCATAAAGGAAGATCCATTCATTGTACATGATCTTGAGGTTGAGGCTCTTTACTTTTACTCTACTAGTTGATTTAGTTGCATTCACTAATATTTTTACTCTAACAGCATCCCTTTTTATTTGTACTAAAACATTTTGCTTATAATAAGTTGAAATGGTTAGTTATCTTGGCTTTCTTCATTATTATGCTTAATGGTTTCGATTGGTTTCCCTAGCAGATAATTCCTTTGCCAGTGTGGCATGGCTCTGGTTATCGTTCTTTAGGCTTTCGATTTGGGGATACCTGTTATATCAGGTAAACCTTATTCTCTCGCTTCGAAGTTTTTTGCAGCAGGCAGCAATATTAGCCACTAATGTGTTCTTTATCCCTACCCTGGCCTGGCTTTCCTAGTGATGTAAGCGATATACCAGAAGAAACTTACCCACTTCTAAAGGACTGTGAACTCCTTATCATGGTTGGTCTTTCTCTCTCTTCCTATGAACTCTGCTTTCCTTTAGCCAGCTATTGGTTAAGGATAAATGCTGAACTGACTAAGCAATGTCTCTTGACATTTTTAGGATGCTTTGCGGCCAGATAGATCTTCCTCCACACATTTTGGACTTCCAAGGGTGAGCTCTAATCTTTTGTATCCTTTTCTTTTCTGGGGACAGTGGTAACTAGAATGATTACATTTCTTGTCATTGACATTTCCCCGATAACATTTGAAGGCTCTGGAGGAGGTGCGGAAAATCAAACCAAAACGAACACTTTTCACTGGTATGTTGGCTCTTTCTGTTTCTATTTCTTTTTTTTTTTTTTTTTTTGAATTTTCAGTAGATATGCACTTGTATGTTGACTGTTTCTTTTTATATTTTACTTTTATCGTCTTAACTGCTGGTCCTTCGTATATGATGAGATTCGTTCCTTCTGCTTGTGGATTTTAGACCTTATTTATCTTCTAATACTGGAGTTTCGAAATGTCTTTGAGAATTATTTTTATTATACTATGCTTGTGATTCTTGATGCACATTAAGAACTTCATAGCTAATGAGCGCCTGTTTTAATACCATGTGTAGGGATGATGCATCTTATGGATCATGAAGTAATAAATGAAAGGCTACTGAAACTGAGGGAGACGGAAGGTATTGATGTGCAGCTTAGCTACGATGGGCTTCGAGTGCCAGTGAACTTGTAGGCTTCCAGGTCTTACTCGACAAACCTGGCTATTCTTTCTGAATAAATTGATCATTCAGGAATTTGCTTCACAATTTTTGGGGCCGATGTGAAGTCTCGCGAATTCATTCCTATGAATATGCATATTTTAGTTTCAATGGTATGGCAGGACAACAGTTGGTCTTTGCTTACCAAAACAATTTACAAGCACAAATTGGAGATGTTATTTGTATCGAAAGACTGATCTAGGATTTTAAGTCTAGCGGGAGCAAAATTCAATTGCATCCAACGTGCAGACTGCAAACTCAATATGAATATAGATTTTCAACCATATATGTTTTTTTAATTCCTTCATATTCTTTTTGTGTTTCTTTTATTCCTCAGCATTCAACATGGTCTTGACTCCGATGTTGTCTTCTTCCATGACATACTAGCACTATGCAATTATCTTTCTTTTCCCAATTGTTGGTATTTTAAACTATATTTAAGTAGCGATTTGGAATCTGGGGGTTTTGTTTAGTAATGATGAAAGGGTCATAAATAAAGTTGCAGATTTTGGAATTATCAAATTGTGGTCTTTTGAAACGCGAATACAAGTTTAACGTAACTTGAAAATTGAAAAGAGAGGAATATATAGAAAATTGAAGGTGAAGAAAAGGACTAAAGGAGAAAATAACGAATGGACGGTGTGGAACCCTCAGGGTGTGGTTTAGTGGTCAATAAAATAAGTCGAAAATCATGATGTTTCAAGTTCAAATACGATGGAGGTAAAAAGACACTACTAGATGTTTTCTTCCCATAATCGAGTTGCACGCTTATTACAAAATATTATTAATATTAGAAAAACAAATGGAGGGTGTGGAAAGTTTAAAATGAGCAGCCAAGGCAAATGACAATTTTTCTTATCTCTAAACACGACAACTTGGAGTCAACATCTTAGACGGAATTATTGAGTATTGGTACTTCCCTTTTCGATAAGCATGGGCTACAAAGTGGTCAACTTGAGGGTCTGTGCGCTAACTTCATCCCCATTGTGGCCTGTACCTGTAAAAGCTTTTCTGTTCTTTTATGCCCTGCTCTCTACCTAGAATGATGCAGTACCTAACCTTCTTTCATTTTTTTTTATATTTTCACAATTAGATTACGGTTCAAGTCATAATTGAACTGTTAAAATGACCACAATCCGCAGAAGGTGTAAATAGCAAATATAGATAATAAAATAAGAGAAGATAACTTGAGATGGTTTGATCAAAATTATCACTAGTTGTAAAACCATAGAGTGAATTATTTAAGGAGGGACCGGGTAAGCTTATAATCACATGGAAGAAAACTTTCCATACATATAATTTCTTGCAATCCATGTAAACCTAACAAAATAGAATATACTACAATACAAGAAAAAAGATTTATACTGGTTACGTGAAATAGTTGAAATATTATTTTCTTCATGTTAGTAGGTTCGCTTAAGGTTCAACATTCACTATCAGTCTATAACAAAATTATACGCCAGTAAAAAATATAGAAAACGTTTATTGCTTGACAAACTTTTTATATTATTGGACTACGGAAAACTTAAATAAAACAACATAAATAGTGAGAATTCATTTAGTCAATTCCTATAGTTCAGGATTGAAAGTTATGTCTCATCACAGAAGTGTTCTATTAAACTTAATTTAAAACAATTCAAATTTTATTTTTGCTTAACCAAAAAAGGAAAAAAAGAGGAGGGCTAAGCCAAGACAAAGACAGCCTATACGGACGCAATTTGCATGAGGTTTGAAATGGGAATATTGCACGGCCCACGCGCTGCTACGTGTACTGTCCAGTCTGCTCATTAGTCCACATCATCGGACCCTCCCTTTTACTCCTTTTTCCCAGTTTCCTCTCTTAGATTAACTAATTTTGTGTTGAAAGTCGTCTCACTGCATTGCTTTCATTTCACCCATAGGACGGTCTGCAATTTCCTTTCATCATCACCCACACGCTTTGAAATTTTATTTTATTTTATTTTTATAATTGTATTGTCAAAACTGATTTGTACGTATCTCAACTAATTTTACGGAATATATATTATTTTCCATCATCATACGTAGTACCAGTTGTGCATCCTGGATTTTAATACGACAGGAATACCAATATTCCACTCAACAAGTGTCCCTTAAAAGTTTTTACTGTTCAAGGTGCCAAGTAATTTAAATTAATTATTTTTATGGTATACATATATATACATATATATGATTTCTACCGAAGTTTAGGGGGTTTAGTGACCCCGCAAGGTTACACATAGATTTGTCTCTCAGTACCATATAACTCTGTCCGCCTAAATTTAGATAGATAGAAAGAAATTTGAATTTTATTTTCTTTTTTATCACCCCCTCTCATAAAGATGAAGAGTGTTTACAACTTTTACGTAAATAGATTTAAAATATACCTTATGTAGAAGGTTGAAAATTTATATTACTCCTACTAAGAACCAATGGCGAATGAAATTCAAAAATTGCTTTAAGTATATCCAAGTGTGACAATTCTAGTATCTTTTTGAATCTCTTTGTATAAATTTTTGACTCCGCTAGCGGTATTAGTTTATATGGTACTACTACCCCCCCCCCCCCTCTTTTTTCCTTTTTTTTCTTCTTCTTCTTCCCCCTCGTCTTATTCCTCTTCTTCCCCTTCTTCTTCTTCTTTTTCTTTTTCTTACTCTTTCTTAACCGAAGGTCTATTGAAAATCGTCTCTTTATCTTCACTAGGTAAGGGTAAAGTTTGCATATGCACTATTTTCCCCATATCCTACTTGTGGAAAGAAACTGGTTTGTTGTGGTTATTGTTGTGGCTAGTGATATTAGTACACTTTAATTTGCTTGTGAATAAATGAAATTGAAGGGAAACAAATGGATTGATGATGATGATGCTACATGTAATTTCCTCTTGTGCCAATATCCATATGTTATTTGCAATAATTTCCTCTTATATTATATACCCGAATTATGCTATTCCCCAAAAAATGTGGACTGTAGAATGAGAAGGCTCATGTGCACATCGTTATCGGACTTGTTGGATTGTCTCTATGCAGTTGTTTCCTAACTCTTTCTGCGTATCAAATTTATTTGAAATCACAATTAGCAACCACAATATTATTTTAAACTAGAAAATAGGCAGACGAAAAAAGAAGAAAAAACTCAACTTGCAAATTCAAACCGTTTACTAATTTAAACTGTTCTTTTCCACTAATTGAAACCGTTCCAAACTATTATCACTTCTAATTATATTGATAACTGGTCTCTCTCTTTTTTGTTTCTCTTTTTGCAGGTTTTCATAGATTTTCGGTCATGAGATTTATGGTACCAAATGCAGGTTATTATGCATTGTTGTTGTAGTTATCACTTAGAATTTTACCATAACAATTCAATGGATATTTATGACTGTGTATATCCTAATGTTGATTTTAATTTTTTCATGAAAGTGGGTAAGATTCTTTAGGCTATAATGTCATTTTCAAAACTCAAATTCTTTTAATAACATTACTATGAAATAAGGATCTAATAATAATTTGGATCTTAATGTGATCTTCTCCTACATCTACCAATTAATAATTTATCAGGTTTTTGCTTTCTAGGTTATTGTTGTTTTCTGACAATGTTATCCTATTGCTTTATGAATTTATGTCGGGTTGGATGAAACTTATTTTTTTATTATATATTTTCGTCTTATATACTCTTAAAAACCTTCATTTTCCTTCTTCTTTTGCATTTTGATATGTTGCAGCTTTTGCTGGTAAAAAGAATAATATATTTCATCTTCTTTCGGGCTATTTGTGTGGAATGGGCAATGGAACAAGTAATGTAATGCGAGAAAAAGATGAACTTATTTCTTTTATTTTTTCGTCTTATACAGTCTTTGAAAACGTAGATTTTGGCTATCTTCTTAATTGAGTTTTAATGTCACAAAATTAAAAATTAATTATATCTCCTAAGATTTTGGTAACTGATTTTATCTCCTAAATTTTGGTAATTGACATATATGGATTAAATTATTTTTTGTAGCTCTTGGCTATCTTTTTAATAAATTTTTAATGCCATAAAAAATTAAAAATTGATTATATCTCTAAATTTTTTGGCAATTGATACATATTGTAACTTAGTAAATATTTCAAATAAAAATTATATTAATTTTGTTGTTGTTTGGTCCTTCTTTCATCCTATTATTAGTACCTCAAGCATATCAATTCAGTGCAACTTTGTGGGTAGTTTTCACGTGGAACTAGGATTTAAAAGGATACTTACACTTTTTATTTAAAAGACAAAAAAGAAAAAAGAGAAAGAGAAAAAATAATTACCTTACCTAAAATTAACTATTCGGACGTGGGTGACAGTTGATTTAGGTTAGCTAATTTCTTTGTTTTTTTTTTTTTTTTAAATTATTTTCTTTTTTCTTTTTAAAATAAAAAGTATATATATTCATCAAAATTCAAACATTATTATTGATAGAATAAAATTTGAAGTAAACAAGAATAATAAAATGTATATCCTCTATTATATTAAAAGAAGAGTGGCAGATAAAAATATTAAACAAAGTAATATGGTAAGAAAAATTTCTATTAACAATGTAAACATTGGATAATATAATAAAGAAAATACATAACAAAAAAGTTATCCGATGACTATATAAGTCTCTTTTAATTTAATAAAAAATTTAGTATTGGGTATATCGTATTGAAAATAAGATGACAATTGAAATTTATTAAAGCAATACGGTCTAATATGTTCAAACGAGTCCGATTACAATTTAATTAAATTAATATTTTTTAATATTGACCGCGCGAGTACGACTACTAGTATTATATAATATACCCGAATTATGCTATTCCCCAAAAAATGTGGACAGTAAAATGGGAAAAGCTCATATGCATATCGTTATCGGACTTCTTGGATTGTCTCTATACAGTTGTTTCCTAACTCTTCCTGCGGAACCCGAATTGTCTCTCAAATTGACACTCATCTCTTCTATTCTATCATCTCTTGCTGTCATGCATAATATGATTTATATACAAATCTGTTCTCGTGGGTCCTGTAATTCCTCAATCATTTAGCTATGGACCCATTTCTTTTCCCTTTGCCCTCCTCGTGAACTCCCTTCTTGATTTCCCTGCATCTCTATTTTTCTTTAATCATCCTATATTTGAAATTTAGGAGTCTTTGAAGTAACGGTAAAATTATCTCTGTATGACCTATAAGGTTATTGTTTCGAGCCATGGAAACAGTCATTAATGTTTGCATTAGAATAGACTGTCTACGCCACACTTCTTAGGATGGCACTCTTCCCTTCACCCTACATGTGCGAAATGCCTTGTGCACTAAGCTGTTCTTTTCTTTTTATCTGATATTTTAAATTTACTAACGAAAGTAGAGTCGACATTCGGAATTCTAGTTTTTTTGAGTTCTCTCTTTAAAAAGAGTTTTGGACTAAAGATACTATGTTCGGTTGAATCTATAAACTAAACTCTAGCTCCATCCGTGCATTTGGGGGGCGAAGCTACACTCTGCTAAAGGTGGTTAATTGACCAACCTTCGTCGGAAAAATAACATCGCATATATAGATAAAATATTAAATATTAGAGGTATTTAACATATATTGAATATCCTTTGTGGGGGATTTTTTTTTTACTTCTTTCAATTTGAACACCCTTTGAAAAATTCCTAACTCTTGGGGAAGCATTACTCCTATTAAGGATTTATTTATTTCTAGAGCTCAAACTTTAAATCTTTGATTGATAATGGAGGGATCACATATATCTTATCACATCTTTTGGTAATCCTTAATTAAAAAGTGGTTTTAAGCACTTGTACTTAAAAGACACTTTTTTTAAGCCAATTCAAACGAGGCGAATACTTACTTATTTGTCTCCGGCTTCATTTTTTAGTTTATCTAATATCCCCGACGGCGAAATTTTTTTATAATGTCAAGTCACTTTTACATGCGTAACTTGTCATATTTTTTAAATTACAAATTCACTTCTTATAAAGGGTTATCGATAGATATGTTTTAGGAGACTTAATGACGTAAATAAATGTAAAAACTAATTGTATTATTATTGTTATAAACTTAAAATACCTCTATCCAAGTACATCGAACCCGTTCTTTTTCTGTTTTCAATCTACGCACATAAATTGTTAAGAGATCTCCACTCTGATAGTAAATTAGTAATGGAATCTAATAAACTTGTGTGGAGAACAACACGAGCAGCACTCTCGGAGCTCACATAATTAGAGCTTTTTCTATTAGTTTATGTTTTCTCATTACCTTTTAAACCATATTTATTTATTTATTTATTTATTTATTCATATTTATAAAATAAAGCAGATACAGAATATTGCTATCTAAAAGTGAGAGATGAGCTGGGAGAGCATGTCTGAGACTTTGGGTAGAGCAAGATCCCATTTCCAAAACTAAATCATTGAGGAATAAACAAGATAATGACAAACCAATACCATTATTTTATTCGACTTTACCTTACTTTTTTCCTCGTAAACTGTGGATTCATATTTTTAAATTTGAACACTACCTAATAAGACAATCTTCTGTTTCATTTTTTTAATAAATATATATATTTTTATTTACTTAGCTTTTTAAAGTGTTAATCGTGAAAACTCGAAGATGATATCATTACAAATTACAAATTACAAATTAGAATTATAGTAGTAGTATAGTGAAAACTTGGCGTAACTGGTAAAGTTGTTGTCATCTGACCAGGAGATTATAGGTTCGAATTGTGGAAACAGTCTCTTGCACGTTATGTATAATCAGGGGCGAAACTATGTTGGTCCAAGACCGAATACCATTCGCCGAAAAATTATACTACGTATAAGGTAAATATTACTTGTTATTAATTAAAAATAGACTTTGAATACCCTTGCACAACCCACTAGCAAATTTTAACACCCTTATTGAATTTTCTGGCTTCGCCACTGCGTACAATAGACTTTTATGGTCTGACTCTTTCTCAAACTCCGTGCATAACGGGAGCTTAGTGCACCGAGCTATTTTATTATTAGTGCAGTTATTAGGCTCTTTTTACTCATAACTCATAATTCCTGTAGATGCTAATTAGTATATCTCTAATTAAAGAAAGTAGGATCTGTATACAATAGAAGGTCTTTATTTTATAAAATAATCTTAAATACTGAATTTACCACGCTGAGTTTTACCATGTGTGCGTGACGGTAAAATTCTCACAAAATCATCTATATCTATATTATATTAAAAGAAGAGTAGTGAAGCATGGGGTTAAGCCAAGTGCTTGGCACTTTTAAAACAAAATTTAAATATATTTTATGACAAAATCTAATATAGATTAAGAGGATTATGACAAAATCTAATCTAAATTATTCAAGAAATGTTTCTATAATTAAAGTTCTATTTAAGGAATATTCTCCCTTTAATTTTGGTCCAAGTGATAAACAAAAGGAGTGAATTTAACTGATTTTCCTTCATGATATATTTCCAACTCAAGGTTTAGTTTATGTGATATTATCCCTTTAATTTAGGTGCTTAACAAAATATTTGGTTTGACTTATATGATATATGCAACGTCATTATTTATCTATATTTATATTATAAAACTTTATTTTTATAAGGGACGGTAATTTACAATGTAGTTAAGTCGGGTAACATATTAAGAGTAAGACACATAGCAAAATTAGGACAAAGCTAATAAAAATTGCAATAATTTTTTTTTGAATTAAAAGGAGAGTAGTGAAGCATGGGGTTAAGCCAAGTGGCTTACTGAGAAAAAGCCACTTGGCACTTTTAAAATAAAATTTAAATATATTTTATGACAAAATCTAATATAGATTAAGAGGATTATGACAAAATCTAATCTAAATTATTCAAGAAATGTTTCTATAATTAAAGTTCTATTTAAGGAATATTCTCCCTTTAATTTTGGTCCAAGTGATAAACAAAAGGAGTGAATTTAACTGATTTTCCTTCATGATATATTTTCAACTCAAGGTTTAGTTTATGTGATATTATCCCTTTAATTTAGGTGCTTAACAAAATATTTTGTTTGACTTATATGATATATGCAACGTCATTATTTATCTATATTTATATTATAAAATTTTATTTTTATAAGGGACGGTAATTTACAATGTAGTTAAGTCGGGTAACATATTAAGAGTAAGACACATAGCAAAATTAAGACAAAGCTAATAAAAATTGCAATAATTTTTTTTGAATTAATAAATTATATTTATATATCTATATCCATAGCAATATTCATATCTATATCAATAATTTTTAATACATAAAGTAAGAGGATGGTTTGTAATGTGGTGAAACCAAGTAGCAAGCTAATAAGAAGTCATTTGACAATTTTAGGATAAAATTAATAATTAATACTTAGAAAAAATTATTATTAATGGAAGTAATTAATATCAACTCTATCCTAAATTAAACGTAAATCTTCTATATCCCTCTTCTTCTTTTTTTGGTTTGTTTTGTTTTTCATTTTCAGCTTTTATGTCTTATGATAGACTATTACATACCAGACTTAAGAAAGTTAAAATAAATAATCGTAATAATGAACTTTACATTGGTAAATTGCTAAGAAATGTCAAATTATAGATAAGGCGACATAACTGATGTCTTATAGATAAAACAAAAAAAAACTGAAGAATAAAAATAAATTAGAAATAATGTGAGGATACTTATACTAATAATTAGTTTTGAAATTAAAATAAAATAAATATGCAATACTTAAAAAAATATTGACTAATTGAAACAATTTAATAATTTAGAGCAATAGTTTAAAAATAAATTGATACTTATGCAAGAATAAAAATTTACATGTCTATTTATATTATATTTGGATAATTATATTAAATTAAATGAAAAGTTACTGAAAAAACACATGAAAATGTGATAATGAAATGGTTTAAATAAATTAATTAAATAGCTAGATAATATAATATTATTGATACATTTAAATGATAAAAGAGTCCCAAGTAAGAGGATAAAGTGTAAAATACATTAAATTTCAAGAATAAAAAATTACAATTCTCAATGATTATTAAAAGGAAAATAATCAACACATTAAGTCAGTTGGTAAACTAATAAAAAATCATGTGACAGTATGACAATATTAAGTAATGAGCAATACAATAACTATAAGCAAAGAACAAAAAGAAAAAAATATGTGGAAGGATAAGACATTTGAACTTGAGATGTAAAATAAAGTTTTAGTAAGAATTTTGTTAAAATAATATGATTTAATATGCTCAAACAAGATAGATCACAACGTGGCATATTTAGTAGTCTTTAATATTGATCGTGGGACAAAATGCAAGTAATAAAATCAAGAGTTTATGTTGTTACAGATTTAAAAAAAATAGTTTATCCACTACGAGATTTGAAAAATAATTTCATGTCCTCTTCTTTCTTAATATCTAATGATTATCTATAATTTTTATATGAAAGTTTAAATACTAAGGTTATTTGCACATAACCTAAATTATACAAATCATAATTTGACATAGTTTGTGTCCGCGCATCGCGCGGGTACTAATATCTATATCTATATTATATTAAAAGGAGAGTAGTATGCATTGTGGTTAAGCCAAGTGGCAAGCTAAATGGAAGCCACTTGGCAATTTTAAGATAATATTAATAATTAGAAATTATATATAGAAACATAATTAATGAAAGTAGTTTAATGAATCTTATACATAATCTAAATAGATCTTAGACAAATATAATCTATATATCTATAATTAAATTTATATGTGTATTTGTATCTATATCTATATTTATATTTATATATTGATCTACTCATAGATTTTTTTCTATATTAGCTAGAAATATGGACGTGAAAAATTAATTAAAAATTATAATAAAAAAATAAAAATATATAAAGACGTAAATTGAGATAACCTATAACTATTTATACTTTGGAGTAAGTTAAAATATAGAATAAAACTAAAATTTACTTAAGATATTAACGATTTATTGAGTTTAAAAATTAAATAATTTCAAGCAGCAAAATAAGATCTTACATAAAGTATACAAATTATTTATAAGGTAAGAGAAAAATTAAATAATCAATAAAAGATATTTTAATAACAAGAATAACAAATTCATATTAATACTGATAAATCGTGCAAACGAATATTTTATACGTAAATATTACTACAACATTTAAATATAATGTGTTCGAACAATTAAGAAAAATATTTTTCTATGGTTATATTTGAATTAAGTTCAGTTAGTTTAAATTTGAAAGCATAACATAATTTTTTAAAAATATGGTCCAATTAAAAAAATAGAATGATAAAAATTATTTGAATTTGATATGAGAAAGTTTTTAAATTTTTATCTATATTATATTAGAATGAGTGTGGCAAAAATAAATACTAAATTCAAACAGGCTAATAAAAATTCATATGATAATGTAATAATATTAGGTATTGAATAATATAAAATCAAAAATAATGAATAAATAGAGAAAAAATAAAAATTCAGATTTTTATCATAGGAAAAAGGGTCAAACTTATTTAAATTTCAGATGAGAAAGTTTTTTATATTATACTAAGAAAAGTCATAATATAAGTCCATTTAACTCAAGTCTAATAGTTAAAATCAAAAACTAAAAAAATTAAACAATAAAAATAAATTAGAGATAATGTAAGGACATTTATAAATCATAAGTTTAGAAAATAAAATAAAATAAATATACAATACTTAAAAATATTATTAAATTTTAAATAATTTAAAATTTTCGAGCAATGTTTTTAAAACAAAATAAATATTTATTTCATAATTAAAAAAATTATATATTTATCTTATATTATTAAGTAAAAGTAGTTGATAATGATATTAAATAAATTTACAAGTTAATGAAAAGCCACATAAAATGTAATAAGACTATATATTAGATTAAAAAATAGCAAAATTATGTTAATTATTAGAAATTTACTATTAGAAATTAAACGAAAAGGCTATTTGAATTTGAGATTAGAAAGTTCTTAAAACTATGATGCGAATGCTCAAATTATGGATAATACCAGGAAATTGAAGTCTTACTTATGAAAAATAAAACAATAATAAAAAATAAAAATTTTAAATGACAAAATAAATTTCTAGTATAGGTAATTTTACAAAAATTAAATTTGTATCTTAAAACTAAAAAAGAAAGAAAATTTATGTAAAGAAATAAAATGACAGTGAAAATATTATTATAATATTTAGATATGTTCAAACAATTACAAAAATATTTTTCTATGATTAATATCTGAATCGAGTGCAGTTAGTTTGAGTTTGAATACATAGCATAATTTTTTAAAAATGCGGTCCATTTTAGAAAATAGAATGATAAGAATTATTTGAATTTGAGATGAGATTATTTTTTTGTTTTTTAAAATATTATGTAAAGAACTAAAATGATAGTAAAAATATTACTACAATATTTAGAAATAATGTGTTCAAACAATTAAGAAATTTTTTCTATGATTAAATAAAATTTTAAAAATACAAAATAAATTTCTAATATTGGTAATCTTACTAATGGAAATTAAAAATTAAATTGTATCTTATAGCTAAAAAAGGAAAAAAATTTAACTGCATCTAATACAAAATTAATTATAAGATAACTCAATACATTTGGAACATGATAATCAAATAACTTATGTATTAATATTTTAGACTAATTAGAAGTTACAATTTAAAACAAAATATGACATTATTTTGGCTGTAGGTAAAACATTAATATAAAAACTAATTAACATTTGTAGTAGGAAGAGAATGTACATAAAAAAAATAGAAGTAATGTGAGGATACTTATACTTTAAATTAATTTAAAAATAGATAAAATAAAATAATTAAATTATATTTAAAAATATTATTGATAAATTTAAATGATTAAAATATTATGAATAAGAGGATAAAAGCATAAAAATATACCGAATTTCAAGAAGAAAATATTTATTTTTATTAAATACTATTAAAAGGATAAAAAGTAAGACATTAATTTAATTATAAGATAATAAACAAATTATATGATTGTATAATAATATTAAATATTAAATAATACAATAACTATAAGAAAAGAACAAAAAAAGAATTTATGTAAAAGTGATGTGATGAATAGGATATATTTGACTTCTAGATAAAAATAAAGTGATAATAAGAATTTTGTTAAGATAATATGATATATTGTGCTCGAACAAGATAGATCACAATATGACATGTTTAGTATTCTTTAATATCGACAGCGGAACGAAATACAAGTACCAAAATTAAGGGGTTAGGTTGCTACAAATATATATTAAAAAGATTGGTTGTTCACTACGTGATTTGAACAATAATATCATATTATGTTTCATAAATTCTCATGTCATATAATTTTTATCTGAGAGGTTTATATTTTAAGGTTATTTGTGCATGATTCAAACAACCTACATCGCAATTTGAAATAATTTGTCCGCGCATCGCGTGGGTACTGATACTAGTTATATTAAAAGGAGAGTAGTGAAGCATGGGGTTAAGCCAAGTGATTTAATGAGAAAAAGCCACTTGGCACTTTTAAAATAAAAGTTAAATATATTTTATGACAAAATCTAATATAGATTAACAGGATTATAACAAAATCCAATCTAAATTATTCAAGAAATGTTTCTATAATTAAAGTTCTATTTAAGGAATATTCTCCCTTTAATTTTGGTCCAAGTGATAAATGAAAGGAGTGAATTTAACTGATTTTCCTTCATGATATATTTCCAACTCAAGGTTTAGTTTATGTGATATTATCCCTTTAATTTAGGTGCTTAACAAAATATTTGGTTTGACTTATATGATATAAACAACGTCATTATTTATCTATATTTATATTATAAAACTTTATTTTTATAAGGGACGGTAATTTACAATGTAGTTAAGTCGGGTAACATATTAAGAGTAAGACACATAGCAAAATTAGGACAAAGCTAATAAAAATTGCAATAATTTTTTTTGAATTAATAAATTATATTTATATATCTATATCCATAGCAATATTCATATCTATATCAATAATTTTTAATACA
Source organism: Nicotiana tabacum (assembly GCF_000715075.1). Classification (NCBI taxonomy): domain Eukaryota; kingdom Viridiplantae; phylum Streptophyta; class Magnoliopsida; order Solanales; family Solanaceae; genus Nicotiana; species Nicotiana tabacum. The sequence goes on from NC_134085.1 coordinate 187,996,896, forward strand.
TAAAGTAAGAGGATGGTTTGTATTGTGGTGAAACCAAATAGCAAGCTAATAAGAAGTTATTTGGCAATTTTAGGATAAAATTAATAATTACATAAAATAAGAGGATGGTTTGTAATGTGGTGAAACCAAGTAGCAAGCTAATAAGATGTCATTTGGCAATTTTAGGATAAAATTAATAACTAATACTTAGAAAAAATATTAATAATGGAAGTAATTAATATCAACTCTATCCTAAATTAAACGTAAATCTTCTATATCCCTCTTCTTTTTTTTTTTTTGGTTTGTTTTGTTTTTCATTTTCAGCTTTTATGTCTTATAATAGGCTATTACATACCAGACTTAAGAAAGTTAAAATAAATAATCGTAATAATGAACTTTACATTGGTAGATTGCTAAGAAATATCAAATTGTAGATAAGGCGACATAATTGAAGTTTAATAGATAAAACAAAAAAAATTGAAGAATAAAAATAAATTAGAAATAATGTGAGGATACTTATACTAATAATTAGTTTTGAAATTCAAAAAATAAATATGCAATACTTAAAAAAATATTGACTAATTGAAACAATTTAATAATTTAGAGCAATAGTATAAAATAAATTAATATTTATGCAAGAATAAAAATTTACATATCTATTTATATTATATTTGGATAATTATATTAAATGAAATGAAAAGTTACTGAAAAAACACATGAAAATGTGATAATGAAATGATTTAAATAAATAAATTAAATAGCTAGATAATATAATATTATTGATACATTTAAATGATAAAAGAGTCCCAAGTAAGAGGATAAAGTGTAAAATACATTAAATTTCAAGAATAAAAAATTACAATTCTCAATGATTATTAAAAGGAAAATAATCAACACATTAAGTCAGTTGGTAAACTAATAAAAAATCATGTGACAGTATGACAATATTAAGTAATGAGCAATACAATAACTATAAGCAAAGAACAAAAAGAAAAAAATATGTGGAAGGATAAGACATTTGAACTTGAAATGTAAAATAAAGTTTTAGTAAGAATTTTGTTAAAATAATATGATTTAATATGCTCAAACAAGATAGATCACAACGTGGCATATTTAGTAGTCTTTAATATTGATCGTGGGACGAAATGCAAGTAATAAAATCAAGAGTTTATGTTGTTACAGATTTTAAAAAAAATAGCTTATCCACTACGAGATTTGAAAAATAATTTCATGTCCTCTTCTTTCTTAATATCTAATGATTATCTATAATTTTTATATGAAAGTTTAAATACTAAGGTTATTTGCACATAACCTAAATTATACAAATCATAATTTGACATAGTTTGTGTCCGCGCATCGTGCGGGTACTAATATCTATATTATATTAAAAGGAGAGTAGTGAAGCATGGGGTTAAGCCAAGTGACTTAATGAGAAAAAGCCACTTGACACTTTTAAAACAAAATTTAAATATATTTTATGACAAAATCTAATATAGATTAATAGGATTATGACAAAATCTAATCTAAATTATTCAAGAAATGTTTCTATAATAAAAGTTCTATTTAAGGAATATTCTCCCTTTAATTTTGGTCCAAGTGATAAACGAAAGGAGTGAATTTAACTGATTTTCCTTCATGATATATTTCCAACTCAAGGTTTAGTTTATGTGATATTATCCCTTTAATTTAGGTGCTTAACAAAATATTTGGTTTGACTTTATATGATATATGCAACGTCATTATTTATCTATATTTATATTATAAAACTTTATGTTGATAAGAGATAGTAATTTACAATGTAGTTAAGCCGGGTAACATATTAAGAGTAAGACACATAGCAAAATAAGGACAAAGCTAATAAAATTTGCAATAATTTTTTTTTGAATTAATAAATTATATTTATATATCTATATCCATAACAATATTCATATCTATATCAATAATTTTTAATACATAAAGTAAGAGGATGGTTTGCAATGTGGTGAAACCAAGTAGCAAGCTAATAAGAAGTCATTTAGCAATTTTAGGATAAAATTAATAATTACATAAAATAAGAGGATTGTGTGTAATGTGGTGAAACCAAGTAGCAAGCTATTAAGAAGTCATTTGGCAATTTTAGGATAAAATTAATAATTACATGAAATAAAAGGATGCTTTGTAGTGTGGTGAAACCAAGTAGCAAGCTAATAAGAAGTCATTTGGCAATTAAAGGATAAAATTAATAATTACATAAAATAAGAGGATGGTTTGTAATGTGGTGAAACCAAGTAGCAAGCTAATAAGAAGTCATTTGGCAATTTTAGGATAAAATTAATAATTAATACTTAGAAAAAAATATTATTAATGGAAGTAATTAATATCAACTCTATCCTAAATTAAACGTAAATCTTCTATATCCCTCTTCTTCTTTTTTTGGTTTGTTTTGTTTTTCATTTTCAGCTTTTATGTCTTATGATAGGCTATTACATACCAGACTTAAGAAAGTTAAAATAAATAATCGTAATAATGAACTTTACATTGGTAGATTGCTAAGAAATGTCAAATTGTAGATAAGGCGACATAGCTGAAGTCTAATAGATAAAAAAAATTGAAGAATAAAAATAAATTAGAAATAATGTGAGGATACTTATATTAATAATTAGTTTGAAATTCAAATAAAATAAATATGCAATACTTAAAAAAATATTGACTAATTGAAACAATTTAATAATTTAGAGCAATAGTATAAAATAAATTAATATTTATGCAAGAATAAAAATTTACATATCTATTTATATTATATTTGGATAATTATATTAAATGAAATGAAAAGTTACTGAAAAAACACATGAAAATGTGATAATGAAATGATTTAAATAAATAAATTAAATAGCTAGATAATATAATATTATTGATACATTTAAATGATAAAAGAGTCCCAAGTAAGAGGATAAAGTGTAAAATACATTAAATTTCAAGATTAAAAAAATTATACTTCTCAATGATTATTAAAAGGAAAATAATCAACATATTAAGTCAGTTGGTAAACTAATAAAAAATCATGTGACAGTATGACAATATTAAGTAACGAGCAATACAATAACTATAAGCAAAGAACAAAAAGAAAAAAATATGTGGAAGGATAAGACATTTGAACTTGAGATGTAAAATAAAGTTTTAGTAAGAATTTTGTTAAAATAATATGATTTAATATGCTCAAACAAGATAGATCACAACGTGGCATATTTAGTAGTCTTTAATATTGATCGCGGGACGAATTGCAAGTAATAAAATCAAGAGTTTATGTTGTTACTGATTTTTTAAAAAATAGCTTATCCACTACGAGATTTGAAAAATAATTTCATGTCCTCTTTTTTCTTAATATCTAATGATTATCTATAATTTTTATATGAAGTTTAAATACTAAGGTTATTTGCACATAACCTAAATTATACAAATCATAATTTGTGTTCGCGCTTCGCGCGGGTACTAATGCTAGTTGTGAATTAAAGACAAACCAGTTGACAATATAGAGCATTTCTAATATTTTATATTTTTATTTTCTATACTATTGGCCAATAGTACAAGGACTATTTTTTGTATTTTCTTATTCATGGTTCTTAATTATTACATGCTGTGTCATTAGTGTCTGTTACCATATTTTCATTGTTGTTACTATTACTAGTAATCGTACCCGTGCGATGCGCGGTAAATATTAAAAAAAATATTAATTAAATTAAATTATGATCGGGTTGGTTTTGATCTTGTTAGACTGTATTGCTTTAATAAATTTAAATTGTCATCTTATTTGTCAATACGATATTCCCAATAATAAAATCTCTATTAAATTAAAGATACTTATATAGTCAGTGAATAACTTTGTTGTTCTATATTTTTCTTTATTACATTATCCGTTGTTTAGTATTATTACGTTCTTAATAGAAATTTTTATTCGTATATTACTTTGCTTACTATTTTTGTCTGCTTGCTTTCTTTTTATAATATAAGAGAAGATATATAATTTATTATTGTTGAATTTTATTCTGTTGTTCTTAATAATATTATCTAAATTTAATGAATAAAATCTCTATTAAACTAAAGGGACTTATACAGGCAGCGAATAACTTTTTGTTTTGTATTTTTCTTTATTATATCATCCAATATTTAGTATTATTATATTGTAAATAGAAATTTTTATTAGCATATTACTTTATTTAATATTTTTCTCTGCTACTTTGTTTTTGTAATATTCTGCTGCTTTGTTTTTGTAATATAATAGAATATATATATTTTATTAGTTATGAAATAATTTTTATTTTAAATTTTATTCTATTGTTCTCAACAATATTGTCTAAATTTTAATGAACAAATTCTCGATTAAATTAAAGAGACTTATGTAGTCATCGAATAACTTTTTTTATTATGTATTTATCTTTATTATATTACCCATGTTTGAGTAGTTAATTTTAGGTAGTTAATTTCGTTGTGTCTTTTTTATCATTTTTTCTTGTAAATAATTTTTGAATCTCCAAAATTGTTGGAGCTTTGTCCTAAATTTTGTCACTTTGTTAATTTTTTGATGTTACATTTGGAATTATCACAATGATTTGCTTCTCCTATTCTATATAAATAGAATAGATATTGTTTGAATTTTAATGAATAAAATCTCTATTAAACTAAAGGGACTTATATAGTCATCAAATAACTTTTTTGTTATGTATTTCTATGTATTATATTGTCCAATATTTAGTATAATTATTATATTGTTAATAGAAATTATTAGCATATTACTTGTTTAACATTTTTGTCTGCTAATTTTTTGTAATATAATAGAAGATATATATTTTATTACTCTTGAAAATATTTTTTTTTTTAAATTTTATTATATTTTTCTCAATAATATTGTTTGAATTTAATGAATAAATACACCTTTTATTTCGAAATAGAAAAATAAAAATGATTTTAAAAAATAAAATAAAGAAATTAACTAACCTAGACCAATCCTCACCCATGTTTGAGTAGTTAATTTCTTTGTTAATTTTTAATAAATATTTTTTTTGTTATTAACTAATTGTGCCATGTGGCCTTTTCTTATTGCTTTATATTTTTTTATTTTAAAATAATTTTAAAACTCCAGCTTGAAAGTACTCCCCAATTCTAGTTGGTAATTTTTTATTTTTTATATCATTTTTATTTTAAAACTCCAACTTGAAACTACTCCCCCATTTAAATGGGTAGTTTTTCTTCTTTTTTTTTTTGTTTTTTTGTTATAGCCATTTTTTTTAAAATAATTTTAAAACTCCAACTTGAAACTACTCCCACCCATTTTGAATTGTAGTTATTTTTATATATATTTCTATTTTCGTTTTTCTATTATAACTAATTATAAGATATTTATATTTATTAATTCAAATAAAGTAACCAATTTTTTTTATTTTTTTTATAGATATTTAAATTCAAAAATAATAACTAATTATTAACTAAATAACTAATTAGTAGCTAATTATGTCATGTGACTTTTTTTTAGGCTGCCACTTGGTTTAAGGAGAGGACTTTGTCCTCTCCTTTTAATAATATATAGATATAGATTATTATTACATGTTGTGTCATTAATGCTTGTTACCATATTTCATTGTTGTTACTATTACTAGTAATCGTACCCGTGCGATATGCGGTAAATATTAAAAAAAATATTAATTAAATTAAATTATGATCGGGTTTGTTTTGATCCTGTTAGACGTATTGCTTTAATAAATTTAAATTGCCATCTTATTTGTCAATACGATATTCCCAATAGTAAAATCTCTATTAAATTAAAGATACTTATATTGTCAGTGAATAACTTTTTTGTTCTATATTTTTCTTTATTACATTATCCGTTGTTTAGTATTATTACGTTCTTAATAGAAATTTTTATTCTTATATTACTTTGTTTACTATTTTTGTCTGCTCGCTTTCTTTTTGTAATATAAGAGAAGATATATAATTTATTATTGTTGATTTTTTTTATTTAATTTTTAATTTTATTCAGTTGTTCTTAATAATATTATCTAAATTTTAATGAATAAAATCTCTATTAAACTAAAGGGACTTATACAGGCAGCGAATAACTTTTTGTTTTGTATTTTTCTTTATTATATCATCCAATATTTAGTATTATTATATTGCTAATAGAAATTTTTATTAGCATATTACTTTATTTAATATTTTTCTCTGCTGCTTTGTTTTTGTAATATAATAGAATATATATATTTTATTAGTTATGAAATAATTTTTATTTTAAATTTTATTCTATTGTTCTCAACAATATTGTCTAAATTTTAATGAACAAATTCTCGATTAAATTAAAGGAACTTATGTAGTCATCGAATAACTTTTTTTATTATGTATTTATCTTTATTATATTACCCATGTTTGAGTAGTTAATTTTAGGTAGTTAATTTCGTTGTGTCTTTTTTATCATTTTTTCTTGTAAATAATTTTTTAATCTCCAAATTTGTTGGAGCTTTGTCCTAAAATTTGTCACTTTGTTAATTTTTTGATGTTACATTTTTTTTTGATAAATAGTGACTTTCTATCATTCCAAAAAACAGCTTTATAAATCAGGTAGATGCTGACCATCTATGTCTCTATCTTCTAATTACACTAAGTCTGATGCTCTAATAACATCTCTACTGTGTTGCTATTTACATCAGCTTAAAGCTTCACCTAGCCTAGGAAAGAAACAAATAGATGCATTTTGCATATTTCAAACCTAGGAGCCTAATGGAAAATAGTCTAATTCTTGCAATGCTCCTTGCCAGCTCTTGATTGTCCTTCCTCTGGTATGTATGCACATTACAATCTCTCTGCAAATACTGTTCTCTTTGAGTATTCCCCCTTGAAATCTAATCACATTCCTTTCCGTCCAGATTGTGTATACCAGCATACCAAATACATATGCAACAATTGCCCAGTGACCAGATCTCTTTTTTGCAACCCTGTTGATCCATTGGACCTCCTCATGCCAAGTCTGAATAGGTCTAGAATGGACTAGCCATTTGAGCAGCCTGGTCCATATTTCTCTTACTATTGGACAGTCAAAAAATAGGTGTTCAAATAGTTCATCAGATTGCTTGTAGAAAACACAATTCTGGGACACTTGAACTCCAAATTTGATGAGTCTGTCCACTGTTGCTAATCTTCTCTGTAGTGCCAGCCATAGTATAAATTTGTACCTAGGATGTAGATGAGGTTGCATAGTGATACTCTTCCAAGGTACCTTTTGTAGTTGAGGAAACTGCATGTGGTATAACTTTCTTATACTGAACTTCCCTCCCTTTTGTATTTGGACAAGTCTGTTGATCAGATCCCCCTGAACTCCTTGTAATTCAAGAACAAGGTTCCTTTTCTCCATTATCTTTCTGACCACCCAAACAACATTCTTGGGTATTGGACTGCTCTCCACTGTCCTGTTTCCTATGTAGAAGGTGTGAACCCATCAGATCCATAAACTGTCCTTCTTCATTTGCCCACAGGTGTTTTGCAATTGCTGCTTTGTTCCAGTAATACATATTAATTACATTTAGTCCACCTGCGGCTTGTGGCCAGCATACTCTATCCCAAGCAACTAGTGCTTTCTTGGTGATAGTTGTTGTGCCAGACCATAAGAATGATCTACATATGGCTTCAATCATCTTCAATATCTTCTTAGGCAGCAGAAAGATTTGAGCCCAGTATGATTGTACCCCAAACAAGACTGATTTAATTAACTGGAGTCTACCACCATATGAAAGCAATTTTGTTGTCCAACAGTTAATCTTCTGTGTAATCTTCTCTACTAATGGCCAACATTGGATGATAGAGAGCTTCTTGGATGCTAGTGGCACACCTAGGTACCTAAATGGCATAGTACCTTCAGTGTACCCCTATTCTTGCATAATGTCTTATTTTGTGCTGTCTGAAATACCTGCTAGGTAGATGGAGCTTTTTTTTTTGCATTTGCCTGGAGTCCAGATGAGCTTGAGAATTTGAGAAATGTCTGATGTAGTAGTCTGATAGATGTAATGTCAGCTTTATAGAACATCAGTAGGTCATCATCAAAACAAGTGTGCATTGCTCCCAGTTTCTTACATCTGGGATGGAATTTGAAGTTCATGTTTTTTGCCAGTTGTGCAAGTTCTCTCTGCAGATACTCCATGGCTATGCCAAACAAGTAAGGGGATATAAGGTCACCTTGTCGAATGCCTCTTCTTCCTTGAAATGGTTTTGTTAGTCCTCCATTCATGTTGAGGGAGTAGGTCACTGTGGTGATGCATTCCATTATCCAGCTGACAAATTTATAAAGAAAACCATTCTTTAGTAGCATTTTTTCAAGGAAGTTCCAATCTAAGGTATCATATGCTTTCCTAAGGTCAACTTTTAAAACACACCTTGGGGAGATTCCTTTCCTGTTATATCCTTTGAAAGCTCATGAGTAAATAAAATGTTGTCTGCAATGCTTCTTCCTTCAATGAAGGCTGATTGTGACTCCCCAATGAGATCACCTATTACACTTTTTATTTTGTTGGTGAGTACTTTGGTTATTATCTTGTATAGAGTGGTGCAACAAGCTATAGGTCTGAACTCTTTTACTTGGCTGGGGTTAGGCACTTTTGGAATAACAGTGACTGCTGTACAATTCATGCCTCTATGCATTTTGCCTGTTTCAAAGAATTCCTTGACTGCAGCACATACTTCAGACTCAACTATAGTCCATTGTGAAGTGAAGAACTCAATTGAAAAACCATCTACCCCTGGGGCTTTGTCATTGTCATCACTTGTTTTAAAATGAAACTCTACATTCTGAGGCCTTAAAAACCTCTCTTAGCATCATCTCGATTTGTATGCACAGTCCAGGCGCGTAGCCGGAAAGCCTAAATGTGAAAATCTGTGAAAAATGATAAGTTTTGACTATAAAATTAATTAATTTGACTTCGGTCAATGTTTTGGGTAAACGGGCCCGAACACATGATTTGACGGTCCCGAAGAGTCCATAGGAAAATAAGGGACTTGGGCGTATGTCCGGAATCGAATTCCGAGGTCCCGATCCCGATAAATGAATTTTTGAAAGAAATTATTTTCTGAAAAATATAAAGGGTTTTGAAAGTGAAATATTATGCGAAACCTGTGGTATCGGGCCTGTATTATAGTTACGGAGTCCAGTACAGGTTCAATATGATTTACATGTGTTGTCGGTAAAGTTTGGTAAGAAACGAAACCCATTTGGCGTGATTCGGACCTTAAATGCAAATTTGATGTTTAAAGAAATTTTGAGAAAATTTCATTGATCTT